>NC_081351.1:33843410-33991508 GCF_029784015.1 Lycium ferocissimum | reverse complement strand
TGTAAATTTTGTTAATGTTCAAACAATGGCGCACCCGCCAGGGCATGTAATAGGCATAAGCCTACACAACGATTAACTTTAGTATTGTATAGTGCATATATATATATATATATATATATATGCACTAGAATCTGTTTTAACCAAAAAAAAAAAAAAATCAATATTTATTTTTGCATTGAAAGTCAATAACTACGGCTTCCAATATTCATAAATTTCAAATTTGGAATCCTCTAATCCATAATTAGGCCAAAGAAAGAAATTTAAGCCCGTTTACATAAAACCAGAAGAGCACTATCCTAATTAATACTGTAATCAAACAATACATGCATAAACAATACTAACAAGTTTGAACTGGACAACTTTGTGCAATGTAACTTAACTTAGCCTTGCTCCATAACGTAACATCAAGTCAGAAACTAGTATAGTTCCTCCATTAGGCTATATCCTGGAATGAGTTTTAGCAAATTAGATATCTTGATCAATTATCATATAGGCACTGAATTCAACTTGACTAATCTGACTCCAGAGGTGGATGTAGCAAATCGATACCGGGTTCATATGAATCCAGTACTTTCGACGCATCCCATAAATATGTAAAAGTTTACAAATTACAACAAATAGTAGATATTAACTCATAGCTTTAAACATATAACAGACTCAATGCTAAGAACCTTAAATGTTGAACCCATGATATTTAAATCTTGAATCCACCTCTGTTAATGACTCTAAATCAATGTGCAGGTTCACTAGGCAGAGTCTGCCATGCTTTTCTTATAGTGCCAATTGCAAAACAGAACACAACAACAAAAGGTCAGCCCGGTGCAAAAAGTATCCCGCGTTAGCAGGATTGACATCCAGCTTAATGCAGTTCTTAAAACACAAGTTTTAGGCTTAACGAAAACCAGATGTTCAGTACATTTAACTATTCTAATCCAACATAGTTACACCAAGAAAATTGATACAAAAGCACTCTTACAGTATTTCCAATGTTGCAAATTCTATGTAAAGGATCACCTACAGATCTCTGCACTATATCAGAGTTGTTGTATATGAAGCCTAATGAGACTACAAACCTTTACACCTCGCGCTTGTCCAGAGTTTTGCAGTTACATGGAATTAAATGATGGTGCGGAAACATTTACCGCGTTAATTTAACTTGTAGACTGCAGCAAATTGGCGTGATTGATTTGAGTCCTATTGTCACAGTGTCCACGCCATGGCACGTATTGTTCGTTATAGCCCAACAAACCTCACAAATTTCTGTTGGATAACATCATCATCGAACCAAAAAGTGTACGTACCATATGAACTTGTGTTATGTCTTATAATACCCTTCACTTTTCTTTCCTATTCTGATATGGAATTGGCCTAAGGTGTGTTATGCCCTATTTTGAACGAGTCCAAGATAGTTTGCAACTTTCCGGTTCTTCTAACTGGTTTAAAAACGGTTAGAGTCGCCACCTTATTTTTAAGGAAAAAACTGAACCTATATATATTTGTGTATCTACTCCATTTTTAGTCCATAAAACCTATTAGATCTAGATAAGGGTTTTCCGGGAAGGAAGGTATTTCTCTTGACTCTATAGTTCAACTAAACACTAGAGGGGATTATCTATACTGTTTATCATTATTATTACACATTTTTTCAAAATGTTGTGATTTCATGAAAAAGCTACACTAGGTGATAATATGCTAAGTATATGCAGTGTATAAAAATATATGTATATCAAGTATAAAATATTTTATAAAGAATGTATATCGATAGAAATGTACAAAGCAGTGTAAAGAGAATGTACCTCGTAAGTATAAAAGTGTATCTATTGGTATAAAGTGTATATCATAGTGTAAAGAATGTATATAACTATATAAAAGATGTATAAAAAATATGAGAATATGTAAAATAGGTATATCAAGTATATAAAGAATGCGTGTTTATGCATATAAAAGAATGTAAGTATATGAAACATATAAAGAATATATTTCAAATATAAAAGAGTGTATATCAAAATAAAAAAATGTATAACTAGATATATCAATGCATAAATAATGTAAAAAGGTTTTTAAAAATATTCGTTGGTGTAAAGATCTTATATAACAAAAAAATTAGAAAAAAATTGCAGTCGATTTGACTTGTTTCTACCATTTCGTAAAAGAGTATTTGTTTAATGAATATCCTATCAAAAGAGTAAGGAACAAAAGAATTGTAAAAAAAAAAAAAAAAAGTATAAGGGATTGTGGATTAAAAAAAAAGAGTGAAAATATGTAATGCCTCTAAAGAATAAAATATTTGCAAATGGACGACTAAATATTTACCTAGCGTCGATTAACTTAACTAAAATATGTATTAGTGTACACGAAATAATATAAAATGTACACCGTATTAAAAGTGTGTAAAGAATATAAAATAAAGGATGGACTAGTATTTTTTTCCTAAATGCCAAGAGTGTGATTTTAATTAACGAAGTATTTATACCAAGTCAATTTAATCTATTTATGAAAGTATTGACTATGAAGAATGACAAATTTTAAGGGGTACAAGTAAATAAATATATCCTGTCATTCCAAAATAAAGTTTTCACTACTACGAGTTTATGTTTTGTACGGTTATAAAGAACGGAAAGTAAATACAAACGGTAATTTGGTTTTCCTTAAAGTATCGTCTTGAGATGTATTTTCTTGTAGCACTTTGGTAAAAATGTTAGTAAGAGAATAACTATCTAATGAATTAAAGAAAATAAATAAATAAACTTAAAATAAAAGCGCTTTTTGTACTGCTTGGAAATCGACGGAAATTTCTTCATCGGCCATTTGGACATAGTATTTGTCCAAATTAAATTAACAAAATGATAAAAATGATGAAAGTGTCAACAACAGTCTCGGATAGCGGGATTGTAGCAAGTCGGCCAAGAAAGGTGAAGCAGAGCACCATTGACCGCCGAAGTTAGTATTTTCCGGGTATAGAAAACAAAGATTTATTAGTTAAGATAATGTTTTTTTTTTAAAAAAAAAATAAACAAAAAGAAAAGTCCAAGACCAACAGTAAGGAATCAAAACAATACATCAGCTATAGAGAAGACCAAAACCAATTCACAAAGTACCACATGAATATACATGCACAAACGTAAGGAAATCAGTAAGAGGCTCCGCGGAGAAGATAAACATAGAAGGCAACCAGTAGCAACAACAGCGAGCAAGATGGAGCGGCTCCGACAACACAGAGGTCACCGGAAAACTCTCAAAAACAGTCCAACAATGGTAGTAGCGGAATGGAGCAGTAACGCTAAATGCAAAATAGTTATAAACCTGCAAATATATACAAATACGCTTAATGCAGAAGCAACAGGGGGCGAGAAGCAGCAAAATAGAGGGAGTTCGTCGTCGTCGTGGTGTTTCGTCGGAGATGGGTTTCATGGAGGAAGGCAGTGTCGCTGCTGGCTGCTCCTCCCCCGCCGTTGATGGCTGTTCGCCGGCGTCGGGTAGGCAGTGACGGGAAAGGACGAAGGGGTTAGGATTGTTATCGTTGTTGAAGCTTGGAGAACAAGGGAAAGGGGACAAACGGACTGCTCGTCGGCGTTAATGGAGTTCGTCGGAGCGGGCAGTGGGCATGGTGGTCGACGTTAATGGAGAGAGGGGAAGATGAAGTGGTGGGGCAGCGGGGTCGTGGTTGGGTTTTTGGGATGTCGTTGACGGTGACGAAGCAATGTGGGAAGAAGAGGGGGAAAGGGTGAGAACGGAGGGAGCAAGAGGGCGCAACTAGTGGTGGTGTTATCGTTGTGGCAGTGGAGCACGGCGGTGGCTGGTCGGAGGAGAGAGAGCCCTAGCGGCTGTTTTTAAGAAAAGAAAGAAGAAGACCATTTAGGCCTATTTGGTGATCTTAAAATTTTTGTGTGGCAAAAGACATAAATTGACCCTTAAACTATACCCCAAATGTCGATATCACACTTAAACTTTACTAGTGACCCATGACACACCTAATATATGAAAAAGTGAATTTATTTACCCCTGTTGATGACACATGACCATTGACAACGGGAAGTGTAACACACTCTCTCACCACATCAACGCCACACTAGCGCCACGTCAGCGCCACCTTGGAAATTTTCTAAATTTTAATTTTATATTCATTTGATTTTCTTTTTATTAATTATATTACACTAATTAATCCCTAATTAACCATTAAAATCCTTCAATAATTATATCTTCTTCATCACCACCACCCCATCTCACCGAACCACCAATCCGCCACCACCTTCGTCACCAATTTCACCACCACCAATCGCACCGTTCACCACCACCAATCCTCTAATAATTGTGGACAAATGAATTTGAACGGAGGGAGTATTAGTAATTTTACTATTTCGCTATTACATCTTCAAGCTCGGGGGCGGTTATCTTCATCTTCTTCTCTCTACTCTCGGAGACCGCCACCCCCACCCTCCCGTCTCCTCCACCTTCACGCCACCCTACCCCACCCCCAAACCTTCTTCTTCATTTAATCACCACTCTCGCTCCACCTCCACCCCACCTCCATGTTCTCCTCCATTAGCCGCTATTTCGTGTGCAAACTTTCCTTGCCATTTTTTTTTTGTTTCTTTGAAAATAGTTTGATCGGAAAATAATAAAATTTGTTTTATAGGTAGATTAGATGCAAATTTGGTGACCGAAAAATGAAGAAGATCCTAAAAAAAATGGAAGCTCATCCTGGAAAATAAGAAAGGATTGGAAACAATGATGGTTATACAATAAGAAAGGGAGTAGGGATGAAGAAGAGGAGAGACGAGCGGCGGCATGGTGTCATGAATGGAGGAGAGAGAATGAAAAAAAAAAAAGGGATGAAGCGAAGGGGGAGGGGCCATGAAGATGGAGTGGGGGTGGCGGCTGAGGTTGGGAATGAAGAAGAAGAGGCGGAGGAGAAGAGGGTGGAGTGCGGTGGGGTGGGAATTAGTTTTTTATTGTAATTAAAATTTATTTTTGCTTTAATTTTATTCTCACTCCCCTATTATTTAATTATAATTTTTTTTGTGCCACATCGGCTACTTAATTATTTAATTATAATTTTTTTTGTGCCACATCAGGTGGTATTAAATTCACTTTTGAAATGTTCATGTGTGTAATAGGTCGCCTGTATAGTTTAAGTGTGATATCGACATTTAGGGTATAGTTTAGGGATCAATTTATGTCTTTTGCCATTTTTGTGTAGTAGTGAAGAGATGAAAATATAATTGAACCCTCCAATTTCTTTTATTAAACAAAATGACCCATCTTGTTATCTAAAGAATATAAAGCCATATCCCCTTATCCCCTCAATGCTCATTTTAATCTTTGGGTTATTTCCTGATAGGTCCTTCATATTTTTTAACCAATGTATAAAAATTTATTAACCAATAGATAAATAACATAACTCATCACTTCAAATGTCACCTTTTAAAAAGTGACAAGACCTTGACTTGATCAAATTCTTACTCTGCGTTTAAGAATTAATTGCTCCGATTTTCTCTACATTGACGGACTGTACTAACATATAGTTAACTAATACACGTATAAATAATAATATAAGTTTAAAATTTAAATATTAATGTATAAGATACAAAAATGTACTGCTATAAAATAAAGAAACAATTATTAATTACACAAAATGGTAGTATTACGTGTACATGTGCAAAAATAATGATTCTTAAAAATGACAGTAAATTGATGAAATTCCTAAAATAAGGATAATTATTGATAAATTGTCAAAAAATGCAAAAATGTGTAAAAATGCTATTTCGTGCTCTTTAACGAATCAAGGCCCCCCGAAACGTTAATTTTAAGCACGACGAGCCAAAATTAGGTGTCAACAAGGTGTCGTGCTACCCTTCTTCAAAAGCTTGTTGGCCTAGAAATCTTCTTGCCCTCCCTCATCGGTATCCTATGTTGCTCGGATTCTCCAAAAATGTTCCAGCACCCGTGTCGGATCTTCCAAAACTGCACTACTGTTTGGAGGATCCCACATGCACGACATTTTAGAAGAGTCCGAGCAACATAGTCGGCATCACACCTATTCTACCTTGTCAAGTAAAATTACTAACTGTTTGTGTTTGTTCGTCATTTGTGTACTTCACCTATTTGCTGTTAAGACATGCTTTTCTAAGAAAGACAACTCCTCATGGGTTATGATGAATGGAGGTATAATTTTCTTCTTCCAACTTCCTGATAGAGAAAGTCCTATAGTAATTTCAAATGATTGAAATGCACTCTATGTTTCTTCATGTAATTTCCTTATTCCCATGACTGCATTTTCCAACAGAACTTTATGAAAGATTTTCATCTTCTTAATTTATTACTCCTCACGCAAGGGTAGTTTTTGCTTTTCTTCTTCCTTCTGCTTTGTTCTCCATATCAAATAATGTCGGTTGAAACTTGAAACCCTTTTTTTTCTTTCCACCTTTGGTCTCGTTGTGATATTTTTAACAAAGTTCAAGAAAATAATACACTAACATGCCAATATTTGGATAAATATCCCTTTGCCTTTTATGCAACTAAACTTGTAAACCTTAAGGGGTCGTTTAGTTGGGAAACAGTTATTCAAGATTACTTATCCTGGAATTAGTTATTCCACCCTCTCACGGGATAAAATAACACTACAATCCCGGGATAACTAATGCCGGGATTAGTTATGTTGTGATTTTATTCCAATCAAACGTGAGATAAACTCATCTCAAATTTAATCCCAGCTTATCCCTTGTACCAAACGAGCCCTAACATCTTTTAACAAAAAATGGCATTAGTGCAAACTTTCCTAGACTCCTAGCAGTTTGTTAGAATAATGCTGGAAAATTTTCCAAATTTTTAGTTTGATTGCAAACAAGGTGATGGATAAATTACTAAAAGAGCGTTTTGTAACTGAATTTTATACCAAAACATCTTTTCACTTGGGGTTTTAATTATTGGAGATCTTTGGGATATATAAGAGAAAAAATGGTTGAAAATCTGCTTAATGCAGGAAATTTCAGAGCCCCATATTAACTGAAACCCTGAGTTTACCAAACAAGTATATTCTTAAGAATGATATTTGGCTTGTAAATAAAGACCCAAGAACTAAAGGGAAAGGAATCAGAAAATATTTATATCATAAAAATATTTGCTTAACTTAACATATCTAGCAATCTTCCATTTGAATTCAAGCATACATCCATATACTATAAATAGGATCTAGTGGGACTTTGCCCCAAGACAAAGAAAACTTGATGACAAAGTATCAACCAATTGAAAATTAGAACATCTCCCTAAATTATAAAGTCTATACTAAGAAGAATTTTTAAAAATAACATATACTCCTTCCGTTTCATAATAAATGATGTTTTTAGCTTGAACACACCTTTAAGAAAATTACTCACTCCTAGAAAATAAAAAATGTTTTTACTAACTTATCCTTGATCAAATGTCTTGAAAAAAAGTGCTCTTTAATGATTTTTTTTGGTTATGTAAAACTCCATTTAATAAGGATAAAATTGAAAGAAAAGAATCAATACCTTTTTTAATTTTGTGAAACACCACTTATTGTGAAAAGACCGAATTTTATGCTAAATTCACACCATTATCACACCAACTATACATAAATCGGAAGTAAAAAGGTGGTAAAAAAAAATAAAAAACAAAGGGGAAGAGGAGGGGAAATTTTAAAGAGCACACAACGCCATAATAATTACTACTACTTCTATTTGGGAATTAGTGTTGGGATTATTTTAGTCTATGTTTGGATTAACAAGACAGGAAAGACAGCTAAAAACCAAAGTAGCAAACAGTTATGTCAGAGACTGAAAATGATGTTATCATTGGTTGGTGTCCCGCGCTTTTCTGAAGACTTAGCTTGCAAAATTTCTCAAACACAGAAGAATAAGAAGAAGAAGAGTTGTATATAATGAAGAGGTTATTTGTTTGCAACTTTGCTCGTAGACTCTTTAAACCTCGTACAACACAACACCCACATTCCCAGGTATACTGTTCTTGAAAAACTAATTGTCTTTTTTTTTTTTTTTTGGCAACTAATTAAGCATATTGATTAATTGTGTGATTGTGGCTAATAGGAATCAAACGAGAGTATGGAGCAGTCACCAATGGTCACTGTTAATGACAACTTTGATACTAAGGTACGAATTGGGTTTTGCATTTTTGTCCAATAGAGTCCATTTTAAAAAGTAGAGATATAGGTTCTTGACTCTTGAGACAAGATTCTTTCACTGGTTTCACTTGTTTACTAATTCTTGAATATCAATAAGTTTGCTAGTCGAGGGGTTGAGGAAGGGTTTATAAAATTTGAGACTGTAGTACTGTAGCAAGTGCCAAAAGCTAAATATCCAGATATGATATTTTTTCTTGCAAATGGACACATAACGAACATCATTCAATGTTTCTAGAAACTGATGTTGTAAGTACGTGAGTTGTTAGTATAAAGAAACACATGCATTGTGTGTGTTTGTGTTGGAGAAGTGAATTTAGGAGAGAAAATATTTGCGTTGTGCAAGAAATGCTCTTTAAGGGAATTTTTGGGCATTGTGTCCGGTTTGAGTTTCTCTATTTGATTAATCACGTGATTGTGACCATAGGAATCAAAGGAGAGCATGGAGAAGTCACCAATGATCACTATTAACGACAACTTTGATTCTAAGGTACGAATTGGGTTTTGCATTTTTCCCATTTGGGAATGTTGGTTTATTTTGGAATGGAGAACATGTGTTTTCGGCGATTCTTTTGCTGTATTCAGTAGTTATTAATTCTTGAATATGTAAAAATTTGCTGAATTCGAGGGGTTGAGGAAGGATTTATGGTATTTGAGACTGTAGTACTGTAGGCTTTTGCCATAAGCTAAATATCCTAGGGTAAATACTTATCTGCACCCGCTGTTTATACCAAACCATGTAAATTTATTATAGTTAAGTGATTTAATGAGGCGATAATTCATGTTAATTCACTATGGTTAAGTGCTAAAAGTCTAAGTGCGTTAAACACATGTCATGCAGTTATTGGCTTGGTGTAAACACGGGTGCGGGTAGGTTTTTACCAATATCCTAGTATGATGATTTTTCTTGCAAATGTATAGATAAAGAACATCATTCGGTGTTTTTAGAAACTAAAATTGTTAAGTACATTATCTGTTAGTATAAGGAAACACAGGCTTTGTGTGTGTTTCTGTTGGAGAAGTGGATTTAAGGAGAAAAACTGGCTTAAATTGTGCATGAATGCTCCCCAACTTGTACTCTGTAAGGATATTTTTTTGGGTATTGCATTCGGTAGTTTGAGTTTCTCTATTCAAAAGATCGCGTGATTGTGACTAATAGGAATCAAAGGAGAGCATGGAGAAGTCACCAATAATAACTGCCACCAACAACTTTGATTCTCAGGTACGAATTGGGTTGCATTTTTCCATTTTTCCTAATTGGGGGATGTTGTACTTTTTAGAAAGGAGAGATATGTGTTCTTTAATATCGACGAATTCGCTATTCGAGGGGTTGAGGAAGGGTTTATGGCATTTGAGATTGGAATACTGTAGGCAATTGCCATAAGCTAAATATCCAAGTATGATGAGTTTTCTTGCAAATCCTATAGATAACGAACAATATTTAGTATCTCTAGAAACTATAACTGTAAGTACCTTAGGTGTTGGTATAAGGAAACAGAAGCATTGTGCGTATTTGTGTTGGAGAATTGGGTTAGGAGAAACACGAAATGCTCCCCAAAGGAGCAACTCTATGTTGCACCAGGGCTTGCCATCAAAAGCGTAATAGAAGAAAATTTAGTAAAATCCCCCGTAATCGGTATCTTATGTAGTTTTGTTTGACCTAGGAGCAGTTTCTTTTTGCTTCAGGATATTTTACTATGGCCTGTGAGAAACTTATCATTAGATGAAATCTGTACCTTCAAGAAGCAACTGTGGCTATTATTTTACACCTGATATTATTAGTGGATATGCTGAAATTTTGCTTCAAGCTCATCAATCACACTTGTTTAATTTCTTACAGAGTGCAAAGGAAAATGGAAAAGATACTGGGAATGATACTGCTACTAACATCATCCTTAACCACGACTTCTCAGATGGGCTGCACCTGTGGCACTCCAATTGTTGCGATGCTTTTGTGGTTCCAGCAGGTTCTGGATATCATAAAGGACTAACAGCAGGTGAAGCCTGTTGTTATGCTGTTGTCACGAATCGTAAGGAATGTTGGCAAGGCTTAGAGCAAGACATTACAAGCAGAATATCAGCAGGTTCCACTTATACAGTTTCTGCTTGTGTTGGAGCTGCTGGTACTTTTCTGGGTCCTGTTGAAGTCCTTGCCACATTAAAACTAGTGTATCAAAATGCAGAAACAAGATATCTATTCGTATCAAAGTAAGATTCTGTGTCTAGCTTGTCTTTGTCACCTTTCATTGTTAAAAAAACAATAGTCATGGTAATGCTTCAATCCATCCAGAAAATCTGCTTCAAAGGAGTGTTGGGAGATATTAGAAGGCTCATTTTCTCTGTCAACTATGCCGGATCAAGTTATATTTTATCTCGAGGGACCTCCAGCTGGAACTGACCTGCTCATAAAGTCAGTAGTGATCTCATGTCCCAGCTCTACCGCTTGTGATGTAAGTCGAATACTATGTCCATAGTTCTTTCTTTTTCTCTTTTATGTAGAGATTACTCATGTTTATTCAAAATCTGTTCTCTTACTGAAAGGATTCTCTCTTTATTTTGATAGAGTTCTGGCACATCATCCTTTTCTACGGATGATGATAACATCATAATAAACCCTCAATTTGATGATGGCCTCAAAAGTTGGTCTGGGAGAGGCTGCAAGGTGGCTTTGCATGCCTCTATGGCAGATGGGAAAATCACTCCACTGTCTGGAAAATTCTTCGCATCTGCAACAGAACGCACACAGAGCTGGAATGGGATTCAGCAAGATTTAACCGGACGAGTGAAGCGAAAACTTGCTTATGAGGTAACTGCTGTTGTCCGGATCTATGGTAACAATGTCACTAGTGCAGATCTTCGCAGTACATTATATGTTAAAGCAGCTGATAACCGTGAACGGTACATTGGCATTGCCAGGTAGGTGAATCCAAGTTACCCCTTTTATATTGTGCATATAATAGTACTTGTAGTGTCTACTGTCTTGTCATCAACAATTTTCTTCTATCCTTGTAGTATCTTCTATCTTTTTATTGTCTGTTTTTTCCTCAGACGTTGGAAACCTTTCAAACTGCACATAAATAATTACTGTTATCTCTCTTTTTGCACCTCTATAATAGTTCATGCATTGTAGGGTTATTATGTCAACATAATCATTCTGAAATTGAACTAGGTGAGTGGCAATTAAATGGGGTGTTCTAATTGATCCCTTTCTTCTTTATTTCTGTTTTGCCTTCCATTTTTTCATTTACCATGTATAGTAAAGTTTTGTCTGAGTGTTTTAACAAAAGCTACTGGTGTGTAGTGTCAAAGCCACAGACAAAGACTGGGTGACGTTGCAAGGGAAGTTTCTTCTAAATGACAACCCATCTCAAGTTGTTGTCTTTCTAGAAGGTCCACCTGCAGGAACGGATATCCTCCTTAACAATTTAGTCATAAAGCATGCATCTAAAGCTCCTCCTCCTTCTCCACCAGTTATTGAGGTTAGTTGAATATCCTGCAATGTGTGTTTTCCTCCTTTTTTAATTTGCATTGAGGTTGGTGATAGGATATTGGTATAGGAATTGAAGCCTAAAATTTTCTGTAGAAGTGTTAGGTTGTGCCACTTAAGCTAGCTAGTTGGCAGTTCAACTGTTTGATCTGTTTAATCATTAAGTACTTTCATGCTTCTCTGACCATTAACTCTCCGTACGGCATTAAGTATTTATTTTGTTTCATTTTTCTTCTGTTTTAGGATCCTGGTTTTGGTGTTAATATAATCACAAATACAAGTCTGAATGATGGCACAAATGGCTGGTTCGCACTTGGAAACTGTACGATGAGTGTTCAAACAGGCTCACCACATATAATGCCTCCAATGGCTAGAGATTCCCTTGGTGCTCATGAGCCTTTAAGTGGCCGCTACATTCTGGTGACCGGTCGTACTCAAAACTGGATGGGTCCTGCTCAGATGATCACAGATAAAGTAAAACTCTATTTGACATATCAAGTATCTGCATGGGTTAAAATTGGACAAACATCAGGACCTCAGAACGTAAATGTTGCCCTTGGAGTAGACAGCCAATGGGTGAACGGGGGCCAAGTTGAGATCAGTAATGATAGATGGCATGAAATTGGAGGATCTTTTAGAATTGAGAAGCAAGCAACTAAGGTTATGGTTTATATTCAGGGTCCTGCTGCTGGTGTAGACCTAATGGTTGCTGGGCTTCAAATTTTTCCAGTTGACAGACGTGCACGGTTTAGACACTTGAAGAGGCAAACTGCAATGGTAGTACTTAATTTTGTGTTCATGATATTTCCACTTATTGTGTTTTAAGTAATGATCATCAGCTGTTGTAACAAATACTCTCTTTCTTGCTGATTTTCTTCACAGATACGCAAGAGAGACGTCACATTGAAGTTCTCGGGATCAGATTCAGGCAGTTTGATTGGCACATTTGTTAGAGTTAGACAACTGCAGAACAGCTTCCCCTTTGGAGCAGCCATAAGCAGAACAAACATGGACAATGAAGACTTCAATGCCTTCTTTGTCAAGAATTTTAATTGGGCTGTGTTCGGAAATGAGCTGAAATGGTACTGGACAGAAGCACAGCAGGGGAATCTCAACTACAAAGATGCTGATGAGCTCCTGGATTTCTGCACAAAACACAGCATCCAAGTTCGAGGTCACTGTATCTTTTGGGAGGTGGTGGGCACTGTTCAGGCATGGGTACAATCCTTGAACAAAAAAGACTTGATGACAGCTGTTCAAAACCGTCTAACAGGACTGTTGACACGGTACAAGGGGAAGTTTCCTCATTATGATGTGAATAATGAGATGATGCATGGTTCTTTCTACCAAGACAGATTGGGTAATGACATCAGAGTATACATGTTTAAAACTGCACATCAATTGGACCCTACCGCCATCCTATTTGTAAACGATTACCATGTTGAGGATGGTTGTGACCCCCGATCTTCCCCTGAGAAGTACATTGAGCATATTCTTGATCTCCAAGAGCACGGTGCACCAGTTGGAGGTATAGGTATTCAGGGACATATTGACAGTCCAGTAGGAACCATTGTATGTTCTGCTCTGGACAAACTTGGTATTCTTGGACTTCCAATCTGGTTCACCGAAGTTGATGTGTCTTCTGATAATGAATACGTTAGAGCTGATGATCTAGAAGTTATGCTTCGGGAAGCTTATGCTCACCCTGCTGTAGAAGGCATAGTGTTGTGGGGATTCTGGGAGCTGTTCATGAGTCGAACAAATGCACATTTAGTGAATGCAGAAGGTGACATCAATGAAGCTGGAAAAAGGTACCTTGCTCTTAAGCACGAGTGGTTATCCCATGCTCATGGTCATATTGATGAACAAGGGCAATTCAGCTTTAGTGGATTCCATGGCTCTTATGAAGTGGAAGTCATAACTTCTGCGAAGAAAATTACCAAGAAATTTGTGGTCGACAAGGGTGATAATGCCCTGGTGATCTCCGTTGACATATAGTGATGTTTTTACTCAATTTGTCACCTCATCGTATGATTGTGTTGTGCAAAAGTTATGTTCATGCCTTCCCTCTTCTATTCTGTGTATGAATCTTCTTCAAATTGTCTCCTTTGTTTATTTTCAAGTGAGTAAATAAAGAAAGAGTTCATCTGACTGCACTGAATTAGTTCATCAGTATTACCCTTATTTCACAAGTCAGTAACTAGTACTATTATTTTCCCCGTTAGGATCTAGCATAGGCAGAAATGTGCAAGATATCTTTGATCAATTATCTCATGGGCACTGGGATTCAATTTGTTGATCTATTACATTTCAAGTGACTCTTGCAATCTGTAAGGCAAGAATTACTGCTTTAATAGATGCCAATAACACTAAAATTCAGCACTTTGCAGTAATGTGCATATAATCTATGCACGCCGCATAAAAGCCCAATAAAGTTCAACCAGCCAAAAGTTCTGTCAGACTACTCTATACCAATCTGCATGTTCAGTTAGACTGAGATAACCACTTCTTAAGTGATTTTCATGGAAAATGCAGGCATCTCATGCATCGGCCATCTGAGGAACGTTAACAATACCATGAGAGGGTACTAAAATCTGTTGTCATGCATTTTCCCCAGGAGCATTTAAAGAGGAAGCAGCATCAGTTTCACCATTACGAACACTAGCAAACCATTTATGAAAAAAGACTCAGCCATCAAGACTGTTCCCAGGCCATTGGTGCATATTTCACGAGTCTTTCAAGTTTCTTGAACTCACGCCTAGTCCATTTCATTTTTCATGTAAACATGATACGTGATGATTGTTATACCCCAATTTAATCGGGTCAAAGCGGAGTACAATATATTGGTGATTCCTAATTATTTAATTTAAGGAGTCGCCACCTAATTATTTTAACGGTGAATTAGGACACCTATGTTAACTAAGTAAATGCCTAAAATAAACTCCAATTTTAAAGGTCTTACTAACCTAATAAATTCTAGGTAAGGGTTCTAAATATCCTAATGAAAAGGTGTTAGGCATCCATCAAAATCCGTTAATTACGGTTACCGACCAAACTTAGGTTAATATAAGAAATTTTAACAAAATATAGTATATTAATATTTTATTGGTAATGTAAGAAAAAGTATTTCTATTTAAGTATTTCCGTGATTAAGTAAAGGATTTTGCATTTGGTAACACAATGGACTTAGTTCTTAGTATACTAGCAAAAAAAATAAAAAAAATAAAAAGTAGGTAGTCACTATAATCAAACAACAGTAGTGATTAACTAAGTCACAACAAAGTGATTATACGTCATAGGAAATCTTGTCTTATAATACGTTTAGAATTTTTATTTTTTTTTGAAATAGAGGTTTGAACCTTTAGAAATAAATTTTGAGAACATACAGAAAAAACATACTCCTTTTATTTAAAGAAACAGAGCAAAGATAATCTTTTAGCTTTCAAAAGGCTCGTTTTATTTACTGGAAAAAAAAACACGTTATTAGACTCCATGCTTCACTTGGTGTAATTGAATTAACAAATTTAGCTACCGATCTGAGGCATGATTAGAGGTAAACTCCATTTTTTAACCTTGTAAAAGAATAACTTAAAAATCTTGAACCGAAGAGAATAGACTAAATTACTAAACCTTTAAATACGTTACTCCGAAAAGAAAACATACTAGAACTCTATATATCCATTATCTATAAACTACCCCCATAAGATTAACTACTTGGAGTCCTCTTAATTTAGCTATATCCATGAAAGGAACTAAGAAAATATTAGCAGATCATGAAGCAAAACTCGATCGACACGATAGGAGAGAATATCCGCTATTTCTCCCCTCTCTTTTGGCATTCTGTTCAGGTGCATTTTCAAAGGATGAGAGGTGCTACTGGAGATGCAAATGCAAGTCTCGGGCCTAGCAGCGATGTCGAGTCTCAATGCAAGACTCAAGAATGCTCCCATATGTCATGAAAACAAAGAAGAGAAAATATAAAGGATTAGGAAATGAGCAGATTCAATAAGGAAAACAAATAGAAAAAGACAAATTCTTAAAGAGCATAATCAGCAACGTCCAACAAGATGCAAATTGCAAAGAGAAACAAACATGAAACTTAATTGCAAGCACAAACTAAAATTCAGAGAGTTCAAAGGAGTGTTATATAAGTCATATTAAAGACTAGATTTTAACCTTAACTCAACTATCATTTAAGTAGATGTTGTTTAAATATAAGCCTATGCCATGATTTTAATCGAGGGAACCAGAAACCTTTACATAAATAGAAATTCACAGCCCTTCCTATATAATTAACATACACCTTAAACATGTTGTACATATTATGGCTTTAGACTTATTCGTAAACATGTCGTCCATGTTAATAAAGAGAATTCTTACAAAATATCTGAACGATTTGATCTTAATGAATATTATCAACAGGTGCTTCATATTATGACTTATTAAGAAACAAACACTTAGACCTCATCGTCTTACTAAACGAATAGAAATACGAAACAGTTCAAAATAGCGCTTGATATTGAAAAGCGAAGGCATATTCAGACAAGAGGTATGTCAAAATACCCTACGATCAGAAATACACTTCCTGGTGACAGCTAAGAGATTCATGAAGGAATACTACGGGCAAAAGAATTACATCTAGTAAAGAAGAGTTTTTATTTTTTTTATTTTTTTTTATCCAAGTTCCATCTTAGATGACTTGTAAGCTTAATCAAAGTATTTAAAGACATGTACATTCTACATACAGTGAAGTACAGTGAAGTATGAAACCGTGTTGATACATTTAAAAGAGTATTAATACATGAATATGAATTTTAAAAGGTAACAGAGGAATGTACATGGATCAGCAATAGAGAGAGAAAGAAAAATCACAAACCATACTTCCGTTATATCTAAATGATGAAATCAAAATCACGATTATACTCTTTGCTAAAAGATCAGATGATAAAATCTGTTTAAAACTTGGAGGTACATTTGAAGCTTTCATATAAATGTCCTAAGTTCATTTACAAGACAGAGAATAGAAAAAGGGATATCATTTTTGTTCAAATAACACATTGCTTGAGAGTCCTAAAGGACATGGTCTCTTTTTGTTATACAGATTCAGCAAAATAGTCTACATTATAAGTAACTGTGAAGTAGTTTTCTCATAAAAATGTTAACGACATGCTACATACAAACATATTTTCCACAAGTTATAAGTATTCTTTAAACAAGTAAAGGAAAAAAAAAAGTACTAATGTATATCCTAATATGGACAGCAAACACATATAGAAGATCATTTTTAACTGGAAAGAAAAAGAAATTTCTCATGCTTTCACAAAAGCAGTGAAACAGAGATCTTAAGCCATATTTTTGAAATAAAACACTGAGTATTCTAATAAGCGCCAACCATTATCAGAAGATAAACGAACATCCTATTTTACGTCATCGGACATATAAACACTAACCCAGAACCAACTCGGAATTAAAAGCACTTTAGACGCGCACACAAGGAATCACAAATACACATCAAAAATCAAAGTGAAACGAAAAGAGAGGAAAGAAAGGGGGTTGCACTAACCTTTCTCGTATGCAGTGAACTAGAGCCTCTGTCAAGAAATCTACTCGAGCCCTCGATTTAGAAGTGCTGCAACCAGAATGGAGAAAAATATTGGCTAATTGTTGTGAAGAGGATGTAAGGCTAAAGAACTTCAGAGGTAAAAGGGTGGCTGAAAACAGTTTTCAGAGGTAGAGTCGAAAAAATGGCAAGATACAAATTAGGGTTCTTGGAGTAGCACTTTGGGCGGGATTTTTGTGTTTCACATTTTGAACTTGGTCAAACTCAGACGTCGGGGATTTTTGGACAGATTCGCAGGTCAGATTGCTCTGAAAGATGAAGGGCAGAGTCGAAAAAATGGCAAGATTTGAAAATCAAGAGAGAAAAGCAACGTATATCCCTATACTTTCTAGTTTGAGAAAAAACAAATCTTTCCGAAACAAGGTGTGCGTTCTTCTGACCATGGCTGGAGAGAGATGTATCTTTGTGTAGAAGAGGAAAAGAGTGCAAGGACGCCATTTGGATGGCCAAACGAAACCCTAGTTTTGATTTGAGAAAAATCATATTGTTCAACATAACTCTTTTTAATAATTAAGTTTAGTAGCTATAATATTATATTTCAACCTTTTACTCATTAACTCTCCACACCCCTATTTTTTAGCCGCACACTTTCTCTCTCTCCCTTTTCCTAAATATATGTAACTTCCATCTCTAATTTTGCTTATTTTTGTGATTTCTTTCCTCTTTTTTTTACTCATCATTAATTTTGTCAAAATTTCTATTTCCTAAAATATGTAAGATTCTCGTTATTTTTGTGTTCTCCCTCATCATCTTTGTTTCTTTTTAAGCTTTACTAAGCCACAGATTTCATCTTTCCCTATATTCAGTGAAAGTTTAAAGGTTTTTTTTTTTTTTTTTTTTTGAGGGATCCATGTATCATTCATTCTCATGTCATTTTAGACCACCAACTTCTCTGGCGTGTTTCTTGGCGTGATCACCGGCGTCGGTCGTCTTCTCTTTCCGGTCGGATCGTAGCAATTGCATGGTCGATCGTAGCAATTACAAAGACCGGCCTATTTGAACGAGAAAATATTAAAGACCAAATCATTTAACCGCCATGACATTTGAGGATGCCCTCCATGGCCACCGAATTTTTGAAAACAGATCTGAAGTTTTTGTTATTGGACAAGAGTAAAAATGTTCATGTTCTCCAAGAGGTATTTTTTTCTTTGGTGCTGTAAGGTATGTTATGGATCTTCACTAATCACTTTCATGCCGGAGTCAGTTTTCTGGTTTCGGTGATTAGTTAAGTGATTTATGTTGGTGTTCACAAAGTTCATTATGGATTTTCCATCCCTCCCGTAAGTTAGTTTCATGCTAATTAAGTTTTCTGATTTTCTATTTTTGGCTAAAAACGTATTCCACCATTAGTTAATTGATTTATGTAGGTGTTTTCGAGTTTGTTATGGAATTCCTTTTGCTCGACACCGAGATTCATGACTTGTTCCTAGGTGCCCTCACCCGCCGCCACTGAATTTTTGAATACAGATCTGAAGTTTTTGTTATTGGACAAGAGTAAAAATGTTCATGTTCTCCAAGAGGTATTTTTTCTTATTAATGACCCTATTTTCACTTCACCAGATATGTATTTTACTTGCATTTTAAGTATATTTTTATCGTATTTTTCGATGAACTTCAGTTAATTCCCGTTTTTTCAATTCACCAGATCTATATTTTGCATACATTTTAAGTATATTTTTGTCATATTTTTTATTATTTCAATTAGTTTGTGTTTTGAACTTCAGTTAATTCCTGTTTTTTCAATTCACCAGATCTGTATTTTGCGAACATTTTAAGTATATTTTTGTCGTATTTTTTTTATTATTTCAATTAGTTTGTGTTTTTAATTGTGTGTTATATATTTTTTCTACCTAATTTGTTACTTGTAAATTTATGCGATTTTGAATTTGTGTTTACTTTTTATCAAATTATATTTTGTAGTTTATATTCAGTGTATTTGAAGTGTATTTTTACAGCACAGTCACACACTGTTGTAGTGACAACCACAGTGTATTTGACATTGATATATTTGCATTATATTTATAGTATATTTTCAGTATATCTTGAATCTGTTGTTATTTATTGTGGTTAATTTGTTATGTTGTTATTTTTTCATGTTTTGTTAATGTAAAGTTTCGGATATATTGACGCATTCAGTGAAATTGATACAAAGTTTCTCCGTATGAGATACGACGCAAATCGACAAGGAAACCCCGAATGCATTTATTGATAACGAGCAACCACCAATACCGTCAAGGCTACCGTTGATTATGATGCAGTGATTTTAGTAGATGTTCAGTAGTAGATTTGTAGACAGAACAATTTATGTTTTAAGTTGTTTTTTTTTTCTCCAACTTTTTTTTTTATAACATCCTTTGTTGCGACATTATTTTTATGAAGATTTTAGAAGAAGTTTTATGTATTTTGGTAATGATCCCGCTTGTTGTATAGTCTAATCGTAGATTTGAATTCTGTTTTTATTACATTTATATTTTTCTTGTATAATTACTGCTAAAAAATTACAAAGTGCATTTCAATATCAAGTTTGTATTTCTTACATATTTTCGCAATATTTTATTGATGAACCAGGAAGAGTTCTATGCATTTTCTCTATATATTCATGGTACGCTTGAATTCATTATTGAACCATAAAATCCATCTTTCTGTACAATATACTTCAAAAATTAAAAAACAATTTTAATACTTCTAAAATACATACAAAATACAAGTGAAATATATTGTAAATATATTCATTACGATTCAAATCTTACGGATCAATTAGAATACACTCAAAAATAAAATCATAATACAGATAAAATACAGTGAATCAAAAGCCACCCTTAGGGATTAAAGTTTTTTTATGGAGTCTTGTTTTCCCATCTTATTAAAGTTACTAAATAATATTCAATATCAGCTTATTGCACTCAATAACTAATATTTTTTGTAACGAACATTTTGATATTTAATAATGTAATTTCATTGAATATTTTTAATAACGAACACAAAACCGATGGTCATAGCATCGTAGGAGACAATCTCAACTTGTCACTATGCAATTCGGTTGATGAACAAATCAAGCTTTGCGTGATTTATGGAACATTAAAAAGAGATTTTTTCGGTTATATTTTGGGAAAAAATATGAAGAGAGTTTTTGAATTCAAATTTTATGTGAATGATTAGATGTTGAATGAGATATGTGATTAGATATGGAAGAGAATGAGATCTGCGTGAAAAGATTTTTTTCCTTAAATAGAGGCATTATTTGCTCAACAGTTTCGTGTATTTAGTCTGTATTTTGGCTATATTTATGCGACGCGTCCAGGACCTAAATATAGGAAAAACCAGCTACAAAATGTAAGTAATGAACTTGTAGTTATAGCTTGTTAGAAGCAGCTAAAAGGTAGCTATTTGTGAAAATTTTACAATGATATTTGGGTAAGTAGAGTCATTTTATGTGGGCTGCTAAAGGGTTTTCATGGTTTGGGCTAGTGAAAGGGTTGACTTAGGTCGTTTAGGTTGTTGTCTTGGGCTTTTAAGTGGCCAAATCAAGGATCAGATTTTTTGTAGGAATTGGGCTAGTATGAAGTTTTTTATCTTAAATTTAAAATGTTTTCTTCCTTATATTTATTTGGGCTTCTAAATTAAGATGAAAGATACTTTTTTTTTAGTTGATTATATATTAAGGCGTGCTAAAGTATTACTTAATATAAAAATATATTTATTAGTACTCAAATAAAAAATAAAATTATACGATATCGTAATAGGGACGCGATAAAGTTTAAAAGTAAGTAAATGCTATCGTCTAAAAAAAAAAAGAAATGCGATGCGTAAGATGTTAAAAGTGATCATGACAATTATAATATTAAGTGATGGCAATATAATAATAATAATAATAACGGTAATAATAATGATAATAGGCAATGATTATAATTGGATAATGAAATAATAATAATAATAATAACGGTAATAATAATGATAATAGGCAATGACTATAGTTGGATAATGAAAAATGGTGATATTCATAGAAAGTTAATAATTGTAATAAATAACTGTTCTTAAGTTGTCAAAAAATATTAGATGCGCAAATAAATATTTGGAAGAAAGGCGGGACAAAATTGGTGTCAACAATGATTTAGTAAGGTCGCATCAGAACCGCTCTGCTTTTGCTGGTAGTGCTGATGCAAACAGAAGAGTCCAGCTGCTGACGCAATACTAAACACAGGAAGTGTTTTGCTTCATGGAAATTGGAGACTCAGGACATGAATTGTTCGTAATACAGTTACACCAAAGAGAATGAATATTAAAAGTAATACAAGGGTCACTCTAGCAGTGAGTCCCTTATTTGTGCCTGCTAGATAAACGATTACCTATCTGAAATTCACAGTGGTGGCAATCCCAACTAAAAGTCTCTACACTACATCAAAGTCTTGTATACTAATACCCATTCTGTTGAAATTATGTATGAATTCTAATAAGACTACAAATAATTAAAGATCATGGTTGTCCAGCATTTTGGGGCAATGGAATTATTGGCGGCATGGAAACAATAGTCTCAATTATTCTAGATTTCATTTAAGTTGTTGTCAGATATTTTTCCTTTCATCTTTCGTATGCTTGGAGCTGCATTAACATCTAGTTCTTAAAGCACAACTCCGCAAAAATTTCTTTAGTTGTTGACTTGCCAAGTTAAACAAGGAGTATTATTTTATCATTCACTGTTGGTTGATACAATCACATAAGATGGAGAGTCTTCTGTTTCTGCTATATGAGAAATATTACTCCTCCTGTAAAGGTAGTTTGGTTTCTTCTTTGTGTTGCTTTGTTCTCCGCATCATGTGTTCATCAGTTGAAGCCAGTTTTCTTTTGATGCCACAAATACAATGCATAGACCATCTAGCCAAGACATTGACAGACCAATATTTGGAAAAACGTCCTCTCAGGCATCATCCATATCATAATAACCGTGAGACGTCATGTTCCTTTGCGATTTATATGATACAAAACTTGTAACCATTAACATCTTTATAACAAATGTCGTTTGTTCATTGTTTCCCAGCAGTTTGGTTAGGAAGGCTGGAATTTTTCTAAAAAATTGGACTTCATATAAGATGATGGATAATGTACTAGATATACAAGTTTTGTATCTTAAGTGCATACCCTTTTTTTTTTTTTTTCCCCCAAAAGGAAGCATTTCAGTAGCCGTTTTAATTGTTTAACAATTTTGGACACTTGAAGAGTTGAGTATTGGTAAGATTGTATATTTGCTGATCACATGTCCTAAGGTTTCTAACCTCCCCAATCCCCACTTGTAGGACCACACTGGGTTTGTTGTTGTTGTTATAAGTCCAAGCAAAGCCAATATACAGTTGAAAATCTGCTAGTGCTGAGGAAAAGATGGCATTTTTCACGAACTTGAAAATCTATTAATCGAGGGCAAAACTGTACCATTATTTAAATTTTAGGGGCAATTTTGTCTATTTGCCAGAATATATTGCTCTACCTCTCTGAGGCCCAAGCATGACCAATTGCATTCATTACTACTTCTATTACAGACAGCATTCTTTCTTTATTGGTGCTTTATGGGGAAAAGAAGAACACAACACGCTTAATTATCTATCTTGGAATTCCAAGGGTTATTTACTCATGGAATTCCAGAGAATATGATTGGTTTGTTCAGTCCTGCTCTTTTCTCAATACCTGAATCTCAAAAGTTTCTCAACAGACAAGACACGAGTTGTTATATAATGCAGCGCCTCTCTTCATTGCAACGTTGCACGACGACTCTTCAAAACTCCTTCACAACAAACACATTCTTAGTCCCAGGTACTCTGTCTTTACAGTGTTGGGTATACTCTTTCTTGTTTTCTTGACTAAAAAAGTAGTAACATTTTTTTTCTGGGCAATGATAGTTTGGCCTTTTGAGTTTCCCTTATAAGTTGTTTGATTAATCACGTGATTTTGAATGTAGGAATCAAAGCAGACAATAGACAAAGCACCAATGATCACTGCCAGCAATAACTCTGATTCTCAGGTGCGAATGGGTGTTTGCATGTTTCCCAAAATATGGGTTCTTGGCGGTTCTTTTGGTGGTTTCCCTAGTTTAGTAGTTCTTGAATATTTAAAATTTGCTGAACTCAAGGGCTTAAGAAATCTTCTATGCACTAGTCATGAGCTATGTATTAAAATATGATAATTTCCTTCTTTCTCTCTTTCTTTCTTTTTTTTTTTTTTTTTTTTTTTTTTTTTTTGCTTTTTGTTTCAAACCTGTAGAAAATGAAAATCACTCTGTTGTATCTAGCATTTCCTCCGTCTCAAATTATCTATTGTGGTAACTAAAAATAGTTGTTACAAATTATTTGTAGTTTTAGAAGTTTAAGACACAATTAATTATATGACACATACCTGTCTATTTATGGACATACATTATAAATTAGAGGGTAAAAGTAGTCAATTTAGTAAAATCCACGTCTTGAACTCGTGGCGCTTACTTTTCATCAAAGAAGCATCTCTAAGTTGCGCCAAGACTCACCCTCAAAAGTGTAGTGGAAGAAAATTTGTAAATTCCTCATACTCACTATCTTATGTAGTTTGATTTGACCTGGGAGCAATTGAGGCTATTACATTTTACCTGAGGTTAATTAGTGTAGCTACTGATAATTTTGCTGCAAGACCATCAGTCAATACATAGTTAATTCTTGGCAGAGTTCAAATAGGAAAGAGACTGGGAGCTATGCTGCTACCAACATAATATTTAACCATGAATTCTCAGATGGGCTGCACTTATGGCATCCCAGATGTTGCGATGGTTTTGTTGTTCCAGCAGGTTCTGGATACCATAAAGGACTAACAGCAGAGGAAGGCTATTGTTATGCTGTTGTCACAAATCGTAAGGGATGGTGGCAAGGCTTTGAGCAAGACATAAAGCAGAGTGTCAACAGGTTCCACTTATGCAGTTTCTGCTTGTGTTGGAGCGTCTAGTGCTTTTCAGGGTTGTATTGAAGTCTCCACATTAAAACTAGAGTATCAGAATTCAGAACCAAGCTTTATACGGCTTGCAACGTAACATTCTGTATCTAGTTTGTCTTCGTTACCTTTCATTGTTTAGAAGCAATAGTCATGGTAGTGTTTTACTCCATATAGAAAACCTGCTTCGAAGGAGTGTTGGGAGCTAATAGAAGGTTCGTTCTCTGTCAACTATGCCGGATCAAGTTATCTTTTATCTCAAAGGACCTCCAGTTGGAACTGACCTGCTCATAAAGTCAGTAGTGATCTGTCCCAGTTCTACTGCTAGCGATGTAAGTCCAATGCTGTGTTCATATTTCCTTCTTTTTCTCTTTTGTCTAGAGATTACTCAAGTTTATTCAGACACTGTTCCATTACTGAAAGGGTTCTCTCCTTTTTTGGATAGAGTTATTGCACATCATCCGTATGTACCGATGATGATAACATCGTAGTAAACCCTCAATGATGGCCGCAATAGTTGGTCTAGAAGAGGCTGCAAGGTGGCTTGTCATGACTCTATGGCAGATGGGAAGATTACTCCAATGACTGGAAAGTCCTTTGCATCTGCAACAGAACGCACACAGAGCTGGAAAGGAATTCAGCAAGATGTATATGGAAGGGTGAACCGAAAAGTTACTTATGAGGTAACTGCTGTTGTCCGGATCTATGGTAACAATGTCCCTAGTGCAGATCTTCGTTGTACATTATATGTTAAAGCAGCTGATAACCATGAACGGTACTTTGGCATTGCCAGGTAGGTGAATCCATGCCCGCCCTTGTATAATGTGCATATAATAATATTTCAGCATCTACTCTTATCGCCAATTGTTTTCTTCTATCCTTGTAGTATCTTCTATCTTTTTATCGTCTAACTTCTTTTCTACTATTGTAAACAATTCACCCTGCACATAAAAATGTTACCATTATTTCTCTTGCACTTCCATAACAGTTAATGCATTGTAGGGTTATGTCAACATAATTGACCTGGTTCTGTTGAAGGAATTTCTATTTTTGACTGGTTCTTCTGCTCCGTATCTATGTGGATAATCATCTGTATAATAGTCACAAGGATGTGCATTGTTGTAACTTTAATTTCTAGATTTTGGTAACTTTTCTATTAAAACAGATAGATAATATCTTTTGACATTGAATTTTGCTATCCTCTTAGTTTTTTTCCGAAAACAATTAGATGAATATCAAAATTGATCCCTTTCTTCTTTATCTGTGTTTTTCTTTCC
Organism: Lycium ferocissimum; assembly: GCF_029784015.1. NCBI lineage: Eukaryota > Viridiplantae > Streptophyta > Magnoliopsida > Solanales > Solanaceae > Lycium > Lycium ferocissimum. Next base: position 33,966,024 of record NC_081351.1, on the reverse strand, counting down.
ATTTCTATTTACCATGTATATAAAAATTAAGTCTCAAGTGTTTTTAACAAAGCTGGTGGTGTGTAGTGTCCAAGTCACAGACAAAGACTGGGTGAAGTTGCGAGGGAAGCTCCATCTAAATGACTCCCCATCGCAAGTTGTTGTCTTTCTAGAAGGTCCACCTCCAGGCACTGATATCCTCCTTAATAGTTTAGTCATAAAGCAGGTATCTAAAGCTCCTACTTCTTTGCCACTGGTAATTGAGGTTACTTGAATCAGTTTAGATCCGGAAGCTGTTTGTTTTCCTCTTTTTTTTAATAATTTACTTTGAGCTTGGTCCGAGGACATTGGTAAAGGAACTTGAAGCTCAATATTCTGAGGATTTGTTAGGTTATGCCACTTAAGCTAACTGCAATTGAACTGTTTGATCTGTTTTAAGCATTACATATCTTCATGCTTCTCTGGCCATTACCTCTTGGTACAACATTTGATGTTCTATCTCATTTTTCATCTCTTTTAGGATGCTGGCTTTGGTGTTAATATAATCACAAATACTAGTCTGAATGATGGCACAAATGGATGGTTCCCACTTGGAAACTGTACAATGAGTGTTCAAACAGGCTCACCACACATAATGCCTCCAATGGCTAGAGATTCCCTTGGTGCTTATGAGCTTTTAAGTGGCCGTTATATTCTGGTGACCAATCGTACACAAAACTGGATGGGTCCTGCTCAGATTATTTCAGATAAAGTAAAACTCTATTGACATATCAAATATCTGGATGGGTTAAAATTGGACAAGCATCAGGACCTCAGAACGTAAATGTTTCCCTTGGAGTAGATGGCTTAACAGGGGCCAAATTGAGATCAGTGATGATAGATGGCATGAAATTGGGGGATCTTTTAGAATTGAGAAGCAAGCAACTAAGGTTATGGTTTATATTCAGGGTCCTGCTGCTGCCGTAGACCTAATGGTTGCTGGGCTTCAAATTTTTCCAGTTCACAGACGTGCACGGTTTGGACACTTGAAGAGGCAAACTGCAAAGGTAATACTTGATTCTGTGCTCATGGTATTTTCAGTTATTGTGTTTATTAAGTTGTTTTGATGTGTTTCATCAGTGAAAATCATGCACGTTTTACAGTTGCAGCATTGCTTTTGAGTATTATTATGCCAGATCGGCTTCTCCATTTCCGGTGGCATAATATTTCCTTGTTGGCAAATCTCAAATCTGCAAAAGAGAAAAAGATTTAACTGAATTGAAGGAAAACAGAAGGGAAAAAAAAAAAAAACGAGGTTCCTTGTGGAAACATCTTTCTTTTAAACAATTGTCTTTGCTGCCATTAGAAATGAATATCCTATATTTTTCTTCTGAGTAGCAGAGAATGCCGTTACCTTAAACACAGTTTATTCAACATTTATAATAAAGACTCTTTTTTGCCTATTTTCTTCACAGATACGCAAGCGAGACGTCACATTGAAGTTCTCAGGATCAGATTCAGGCAGTTTGCTTAGCACAGTTGTAAGCATCAGACAACTGCAAAACAGCTTCCCCTTTGGGTCTGCCATAAGAAGACCAAACACGGAAAATGAAGTCGTAAATGATTTCTTTGTCAAGAATTTTAATTGGGCTGTGTTCAGAAATGAGCTGAAATGGTACTGGACTGAAGCACAACAAAGGAATTTCAACTACAAAGATGTTGATGAGCTCCTGGACTTTTGCACAAAAAACAACATCCAAGTTCGAGGGCACTGTATCTTTTGGGAGGTGATGGCCACTGTTCAGGCATCGGTGCAATCCATGAACGAAACTGACTAGATGGCGGCTGTTCAAAACCGCCTAACAGGGCTGCTGACACGGTACAAGGGAAATTTCAAGCATTATGATGTGAATAATGAGATGATGCATGGTTCTTGCTGCCAGGATAGATTGGGTAAAGACATCAAGGTAAACATGTTTAAAACAACACATCAATTGGACCCTTCCGCCATCCTATTTGTAAATGATTACCATGTTAAGGATGGCAGTGACTCCCGATCTACCCCTGAGAAGTACATTGAGCATATTCTTGATCTCCAAAAGCACGGTGCACCTGTTGGAGGAATAGGTATTCAGGGTCATATTGACAGTCCAGTTGGACCCATTGTATGTTCTGCTCTGGACAAACTTGGTATTCTTGGACTTCCTTTCTGGTTCACCGAACTTGATGTTTCTTCAGACAATGTATACATTAGAGCTGATGATCTAGAAGTTATGCTTTGGGAAGCTTATGCCCCACCCTGCTGTGGAAGGTATAATGTTGTGGAGATTCTGGGAGCTGTTCATGAGTCGACCAAATTCACATTTAATTAATGCAGAAGGTGACCTCAATGAAGCTGGGAAACGGTACCTTGTTCTTAAGCACGAGTGGTTATCCCATGCTCATGGTCATATTGATGAACAAGGGCAATTCAACTTTAGTGGATTCCACGGCTCATATGAGGTGGAAGTCATTACTGTTTCAAGGAAAATTTCCAAGAAATTTGTAGTTGACAAGGGTGAAGGTGTAATGGCGATCTCCGTTGATATATAGTTTGACTTTTAAACTCCGTTTATCGCCATGATTTTGCAGCTTTTTCCAATATAACTCTATTGAATTAATGGGAACTTCTCAGCTCCTTTCTGGTATATGGAAACGTTGCTCCTCACGTAAAGAGTAGTTTGGTTTCTTATTCATGTTGCTTTTTTTACACATCATGTGTCAGTTGAAGTCAGTTTCACTTGACGCCTAAGTTGGTCTTATCGTGCCTAAAAAGTTTTTGAAGACCATGTACATGTATTTCCCTACACCGGTTGCTATGGTGAAAGGACCCGAGTTATACCCTACACTGGTTTCCCCTAGCATTTTTAATAAAGACCTGTTTCCATACCTCAAACCTGTGTCCTATATGTCACTATAAGAGCAACTCTACTGTTGCGCTAAAACTTGCCGTCAAAAGTAGATAGGCAAGCATTTAGTAAAAACCCTTCATACTTGGTGTCTTATGTAATTTGATATGAAAGAGGAGCAACTTTGTTTCTTGCTTCTGACATATTTTACCACGGCTCAGCCATAAGTTTTTCTTGAGCAACAAATCTGCACCTTCTGAAACAATTGAAACTGTTATATCATACCTGATTTTAATTAGAGTTTGCTGATGTCAGTTTTTGTTCATGCTCATCAATCATTAAAGTAATATTTCCTGTCAGAGTTCAAAGGAAAATGGGGAAGACGCTGGGAACATCATCCTTAACCATGACTTTTCGTATGGCCTGAACTTGAGGCACCCAAATTGCTGTGATGCTTTTGTGGTTCCAGCAGGTTCTGTATACCATAAAGGATTAGCAGCTGCTATTGTAACAAATCGTAAGGAATGTTGGCATGGCTTGGAGCAAGACATTACAAGCAGAGTATCAGCAGGTTTCACTTATACAGTTTCTGCTTGTGTTGGAGCCTCTGATACTTTTCAGGATTCTGTTGAAGTCATCGCCACATTAAAACTACTGTATGAAAATTCAGAAACAAGCTTTCTATTCATCGGAAAGTAAGATTATGTATCTAGCTTGTCTTTGTTACCTTTCATTGTTTAAGAAGCAATAGTCATGTTAGTGTTTCACTCCATCCAGAAAATCTGCTTCGAAGGAGTGTTGGTTCGAAGGAGTGTTGGGAGATACTAGATGGTTTGTTTTCTCTGTCAGCTATGCCTGATCAAGTTATATTTTATCTCGAGGGACCTCCAGCTGGAACGGACCTGCTCATAAAGTCTGTAGTGATTTCATGTCGCAGTTCTGCTTGTGATGTAAGTCCAATGCTCTGTCCATATTTCCTTCTTTTTCTCTTTTGTCTATAGTTTACTCAAGTTTAGTCAAACATGGTTCCATTACTGAAAGGATTCTCTCCTTATTTTGATAGAGTTCCAGCACATCATCTGTTTGTACCAATGATCATAACATCATAGTAAACCCTCAATTTGGTGATGGCCTAGTTTAGTCATATAGCAGGTATCTAAAGCTCCTCCCTCCTTCCCCCCTATTAACTGAGGCTAGTTGAATCAGTTTATATGTGGACGCTGCTTTTTTTTAAAAAAAATAAAAAAAAAAATATATATATATATATATGTATATATATTATTATATACTTTGAGCTTGAAGCTTAATATTTCGACTTGTTAGGTTATGCCACTTAAGGTAATTGGTAATTGAACTGCATGATTTGTTTGAATATTAAATACCTTCATTCTTCTCCTACCATTAACTCTTGGTATGGCATTTGATGCTTTCTATTTCATTTTTCATCTCTTTTAGGATGCTGGTTTTGGCGTTAATATTATCACAAATGCTAGTATGAATAATGGAACAAATGGCTGGTTCCCAGCTGGAAGCTGTACAATGAGTGTTCAAACAGGCTCACCGCAGATAATGCCTCCAATGGCTAGTGATTCTCTTGGTGCTCATGACCCTTTAAGTGGCAGCTATATCCTGGTGATGGATCCTGCTCAGATGATCATTTAAGTTGTTGCATTTACTTCCTGGAATTGTAATTGTTCATTAGTCTTATTAATACAGTGGAGAATCTGATTACAGTTATATTGGGTTTTGAGTTCATTACAAAGAAACGCGTCAAAATGTGAACTATTGAGGTGTATGTGCTTAAAGTTTCCAAAAAATTGCGTGGATTGCCCTTCATACGGACTGGTCTTTAATTTTTTCCCCTCGAGTCGCTGGTCTTTAATTTTTTTTGCCCTATTTCGCACCGGAGATTACCGGGTTCGAAGTCGAAAATAATGATAATTTCGCAAGCGCATAGGTTTGAACCTATGCCTATTCAAGCGAGTACATAGAACCTATGCCTTATCCGGCAAAGGTTCGTGAAATGTTTTACCTTAAACTTAGTTTCTATGTAACTACATAGAGAATAGGCATAGTTTCATATATATATATATATATATATATATTTTTTTTTAACGATCGGGAGTTCGAACACATAACACACACACACACACTTTTTAAGCAAGAAATTTGGAAATTAAAGGCAATTTAAAGGACAAAAATTAAAGACTAGCGACTTTGAAGGACAATCGTGCAAATTACCCTAAAGTTTCTGGGACGTAATCCCAAATTTGGGCCCTATATAGAATTATGCTGGATGAGCCCATTTTAATAAACTGTTTCATGCAAGCCCAAGGTGCATGAAACTTACAGGTTTCAGTAAAAATGACACAGCCTGATCACTTTCTGGTTGATTTTGATGTTCAGTCAGGTTTCTTATTGTGTTGGCGTTCACATGTAAAAGTTTTGAAACTTTTATATACTTCTCTAGTTTCTTTCCTGTTTCAGTTGGGACTATTTTTGCTTTGAATAGTGTTAAAACGTTTGCTAAAACTTAATTAGCAGTTCAAATAGTGATTATTTGCCATCGTTTGGGGATCTTTTGCCATATTTGGATAGCCCAATACTCAAAAGACCTTGCTGAGGGGTGCTCCGGGAATAAAAAAGACATTTTTTGAATGAGGTTCTGTAGAAAACAAGACAAGACACTTGGAGGTGAACAGCTAAAAGATTGTGTCAAAGAATAAATGACCCAAGGAAATCGTACAGAATAGGGGGTAGAGTTGTAGGGTTGGGGGTACTACCACTATCTAATCAAAGTCAATTTAGAGTAACTGTGATTAAATAAGAATGGTGCATGTAAGTCCCAATATAGACTGCCTATTTATCCCCTAGTCCATATAATATTAGGGATACTTAAGGATACTGCAAAGATCTAAAATGAATTAATCATTTAGCTAATTTCAACATCAATTGAAATCAAACTCGTTATTTGCATCAATAACAAGTAGATACGTTGTTCCTTTAAATATTACACTTGTGATAAGTAGTGGCAGTTCCATCTGAACCATTGAATTTGGATCTTTGTACTCTATATACTACTACTCCAATTCAATTTGACCGTGCATAGAGTTTTAAAAAATAAAAGATTTTTGAATGTTATGTCCTTAAGATAAAAATGTGTGTCATATCATAATGCCCTTTAAATGTCGTCTTAAATAAATCATGTAGAATATCACAATCAAATTTAGAGTTACCAAATATAGAAAGAAATGAAGAAATGCTCTTTTTGAAACATACTGAAAAGAAAAATAATACACTTAAATTCACAAAGAGAGTGACTCCTTATACATATTTACGTCTGAGCTATACATATTATGTACTGTCAAACTCGTTACGTTTGTCTGAATCTACTACATAGTAAGAAGTTTTTCCTCAAACGCTCATATCGGGAGCATTTAAGACTACGAAGTTTACAGCTATTATTAGAGAAACAATGAAATATTTCTTGCATCGTATGTCATGTGATACATTTTGACGGAGTATGAATTTCAACGTAGAATTATATGAATATGTTCCTAACTCCTCCCTTGCACATGATATAGTGACCAACAATCATTTGTGACTTTAAAATAAACCTAATATTACAGAAGGGGCCCATGGCCCAAGTCTAAAAGTAAGGATTAGGCCCACAAGTCACATTGAGTGATAGACTCCCACCATCTGCTTCCCCTTACTAGGAGGTATGTATGATTAAACTATTGTTGGTCCATCAACACCCAAACAACAGTATCTTTCTCTGTTTCATGTAATTGCTTCCTCAGGACCCACTTCACATGGGTTAGTCTATCTTTCCCTTATGAAATTTCAAGTCTTTTTTTCACAAACAAAAAAAAAATCATAAATAGCTAGTATAATTTAGATCGTGATTTCGAAACAAAGCTACAGTTTATGTATTTATGAAACATAGATATAATTGTTGTATCAGACGAAAGAATATCAAAGGGTATCGCCATTGTTTCGGTGAAAAAGTTACGGGTATGTCAACTCGGTTGTATCGAAATCACGGAAAGAGACGTATTAGCAGAATCGTATGGCGGCGTGGCTTACGTGTCACGCCCCGAACTCCGGGCTTCGGACGTAACACGCATCGATGCCTCGATCGTACGCGACCGACCGAACCAATGGTGGTCGAATCAACATGTGATATCAAAAACATAACCGATCGTGGAAACAACTAAACAATGTCGATATCTTAAAGGTCGATTCGAAATCATAATGCGGAAATACTTAGACAATCTCGAAATATCCGAACGTAGCCAACATGGCTTAAACCAAAACAACCGAACAACTCCCAACAAGGCTAACATAATAAATATCTGGACTGTTCGAACTGCTTGTGCCTCTAAGAATACCGAATAATACCGTAGCCGGTCTATAAACTAAAATAACTAGATAGTCGACAACGCCCATGAATTTAGTGGCTCACTAATACCGATACGGCACTCCTAAAGACAGCCGAGTCGTCAACCCGTATATCGTCGTTCGTATCGCGAGACGCAGCCCTCACAATAAAAGCGGACATCAACACATTTGAATGCAGACCGGTATGTAAAGCAATCGAAGCAATAAAATACCGGAACCGAAATCAAACCGAACTAAACAGAAAGTGTTCTAAGTCAAGTACTTCGTTCTGGACGGTTAATCACCGTAAAATGTAAATATAATCGTGGCCTCGGGGCCCAAATAATGTGCACAAAAACTGCCTGGTGCCCAAGCAATACGTATGCATAAACCGTGGCTCAGTGGCCCAAAAATACGTATATGTGCGTTCAACATTAACAATTTACAAGACCGAGACCGGCTATAGCCGATAACGATAATCTTGTTTTCGATTATGGGACTCATGCAAATAACCGGTTATACACGATTGAGACTGACTGAGACTCATGTGATAACAATGCATAAGTCTATAAAGATTACATGTTGAGTTTATGCTATTCAAAGTGACAACCATGAATGAATTATGTAACTGCAACCCTAGAAGATAATAGTTCTATATCATAGCATGAAACTAGGGCTAAACTATATACGAGTCAAATTCTCGATAAGTATAAAGAGACGTAGGGAGAATCATGAATATTCTAACGTAGATAGTTAGCCTCACATACCTTAATTCCGACCTTTGAGCGTAATACAATGTTCGTCAACCCTTTCAACTTTGATCTATATCAATACAAGTCAAAGGATTCTATATTAGCAATAATATTCATGCTTTGGTCGTCTAAGCATTTTATCAAACACTTAGTGGGCATAAAGCTCACAATCTCCATTAATGGTGTTTCTTCACCCAATTCCCACTCTATTACTTAGGTGATTCTCAATCTCGATTAGATGTAATTAACATCATTCTCCATCACCCATATCATTATAACAATCTCAAGTCAACAATTCAAAACCCTACTATAGTTCGCGTAATTCTCTTTACTAAACCCATTTACTATTCTCCCAAGAACTCATCAATTCACTATTATGAACGATTAGAGTTTAGAAGCATTACCTTTTTGACGTTTAATCCTCTTGAATTCGAGTTCTAGGGTTTCCACGCCCAACAAGAATGTTTCACTCACAACTCTATTGATTAGAAGGGTTTACTCAAGTTAGAAAGAGATTAGGGACCTGAATTCAACCTAGAATCATAATACACTTACCTTGGAGGGTTCTTGAGGCTTGGGACTTGTTCCCTCTGACTTTAGGGTGATTTTTCATGACTAGGGGTGTTAGGGAAATAAACCCCAAGCTTAAATATAACTGAAAACCCGAAATCCCGACTTTTAACCAGAAACCCGGCCTGTTATGCGATGGGCCCGCGACCCACATTCAGCGCACGACCCCCTACAGGTCAATATTCAGAGAGGGGGTTTTTGTGCGATCAGTGCGCGACGCAGGGCCGGCGCGCGCGCCCTCACAATGGACCTGTGTCGGTTATGCACAGTGTTCGGTAAAATATACATAACTTCTTGTACAGAGCTCTGTTTGGGCTCCACAATATACCGTTAGAAAGATATTTCAAAGGGCTACAACTTTCATATTTTATGTTTCCTCAAATTTCCAACGGATTTTCACGAAATTTTACTCGAAGGCAAACGTATCGAAAACTTAGCCGATTCTATAGAATTTTAAGTGTCTTACTATTAGCCATATTGAAACGATCATATCTCCTTGCTCCAATCTCTCATTGGCCTAGTCCATATATCGTTAGAAAGGTCTACATACTACAACTTTCATTAAGGGTACTTTTCCAAATTCCCAACTAATTAAGGAGTTATGGCTGCCCGAAATAGGCCTATCAACCATTTTCGCAAAACGTTCAAACCTTCAGTTTTTCCACTAAAACTCTAATAACATGAGTTTAACCTTAGTTCTAAGATACGGGGTGTAACACTACGTTTCGTAATATTCAAAATTATAATTAAGTTTCGTAAGTAACAATCTAAATATTTACCATGTCGCGTCATTTTTCCACTTTATTAAAGAAATTTTATGAAAGTGGTAAATTAAAAGTAGGGACAATTATTCTCGGATTTGTACTTAATTACTCAAAAATAGAAACACGCTAATATTGTCAAATTCAAAACTAGGAAATTTTAGGAAAGCTGGGAGATATTAGTACTTAATACTTATCAATGAAGTAATTATCCTGGGACCACTTAATTGATTTGAAGAAATCAAGGTGAAGTGTATATTTATGTCCGCGGTCACTTTCAAACTTTAAGTCAATCAATTAAAAAGTGAAATTAGAATAAAATGGGGTGTAATGTGGACAAAACGAGGTAAGAATTAGTTAAAGAAAAAGGACCACTGTCATCTCGTGAACCCCTCTTTCTTGTTTCCGCAATTGTGATTTAAATCGTTGGATGTGAGCTTAGTCTTATAAATTGTGTGACTCAAACTCGCACCTCCTTTTTTACTTTTTTGGTGACTCAAACTCACGCCTTAAAGTGGGAGGTAGTGAATACTTTCACTTGAACAACTCACTATTATGACTTTTATGCCAATTTTCTCGCTTAGAAAGAAACAACTTCAAAATGAGATTAAGGGGTATGCTTGGTAAATGTTTTTTATGAAAAATATTTTCCAGAAAAATAAATAGATTTCTTATTAATTTTTTGGGTTTGGAACGTTAGTATAAAATATTATCATAAAAGAATTCGTATATAATCTTAGACAAGTTCCTAATTTTTAAGGAACTTATTTTTGTGAAAAACATGTTTTCAAAAATTTTAACCAACCTAATATAAAAAAATTAGACATGCCGAATTAACGCGCCCTAAGTGGTCGATGGAATTCCTTTCCATAAAATTATTTGTGATCTAGGCCAAATGTACGAGTTAAGTACATAATTATTTTGAAAAATAGCAAAAACATTAAACTAAATATTTTATTTTTTTCAAGAAAAAGAGTGTATTACTCCCTCTGTCCCATAATAAGTCTCACCTTAGCCAAAAATACGCATATTAAGAAATCAATAATGTAATGTGAAGTTTACTTAATTACCTCTATATAATAAAAATAAATTATTTTTTCCTGTTGATTAAAGCGTGCACAAGTATTACTCCTTTTGACATTAGGAATTTAACAATATCAGGTTATTATGAAACTTTTTCAATCATCATTTAGATATTATTTTAACTTATCAATTTTTAAAGGATAGAGTTAGAGAAAACTAATCAAATTATATCTTGATTGCTTAAAATAATACTTATTATGGGACCCAAAGAAGCAAAAGCATTTTTGTTTTTTCTTTTTGACTTAAGTAGCAAGGGTAGGAGGTGAGGCGTTGGGGTTGGGGGAATTAATGGTGTCTGAAGGGATTCAGGTAAGTACAGTGGCAGGCATGGGGAAACAGCTCCCGCGCTGTTTACGCGCGCCCTCATCCAGATGAGGACCCATTTCTCTGACTCTGAGAAGACGTGTCTCCTTTATTTTTGCTGTCTTTTGTTTTAGTCACTTTGATTAAGATTAATCACCTGTTTGGTCTAGCGGCAAAAACTGCTTATTTTGAAAAGTGTTCTTTTAAAGTATTTTTCGAAAGAATATTTTTTATAAAAAACAATTTGTGTTTGGTTAATTTATTTATAAATATGCTTTTAACTATTTTTAATAAGTATATTGTGTTTAGTTAATCTTCTTAAAAAAGTATTTTTGAGTGTTAAATTATAAAAAAAGACAAATATAAATGAACGTTTATTATCAAGATTGTTTTACAGAAAGAAATTATTTTAAATAACTACTATATGATAGAAGACTTCAATTAAGTTTTTACTTTTATTTAATTAAAATTTAACAGTACATATTAAAATTTTCAATTAATATAATATATAGACAAATAAAAAATAAATATTAAATATCGATATAATATCAACCCGATGATTTAAATATACTAAAAAGCTACAACCAAAACAAAATTCAAAATCATTCCACAAATTAAAATTCAACACAAAGAATTATTAAGTAGAAATTAATAGATTAATAAGGGATATACTTGGTAAATATGTATTTATGGTAGGGATATTTTTATCTTGAAAAAAATAAATTTTTGCTTCTCGTTTTTTTCGAGCGAGAAATTTTCTTCTCTCAACCCATGAAAAAAAGCCTTACCTTCTACTTAAAAACAATTTTACTAATTGGCCAAACACCTCAAATATCCCAAAAAAAAAAATGCTTTTTCTAAAAATAAAAAATAAAAAGCGTTTTTTACCTCAAAACCGCTGCCAAACAGGCTCTAATACTCTCTCCGTCAACCTTTAGTTGTTCACTTTGATTTTGCACGCCTTTTAAGAATTAATAAATGGATTGTATACTTTATTATAAGTGCTCATATTAATTGGTGCATACAAGTAAAAGTGAAAGTTTATCTTTAGATAGTAAACAAGTAAAAGTGAACGGCGGAGTAGTATAATTTTTTTGATTCAAATTTATGAAATACTCCCTTAGTCCTAATTTTGTGGCACCCATTCCTTCTTTAATCTATTCCGAAAAGAATGTCAACTTTTTTATGATTAGAACAACTTTAAACTTCTTATTAACCTTAATGAAATGATTTATAGCCACATAAATGTATAAGATTTATTTTAGACCACAAATTTCAAAAGTCTTCTGTTCTCTCCTAAACTTTAATTTGTGACAAGTCAAACAATGCCACGTAAATTAAGACCGATGGAGTAATATGTTTTAAAATTTGAAAACATGTGACTTTACATTTTTCATTTATCCTTAATGAGAAATGTTTATAACTACACATATTTTATGGCATATTTAAGTCATAAATTTTAAAAGTCTGATTGTCACACAAATACTATAACATTTTAAGATCATTTATTCTTTTTTTTTTTTTCTTTCTTTTCAGTTAAGATCATTTATTCGAAACGACTTCTTTTTGTATAAAACTCCAGACTTCTTTTTGTATAAAATTCCATACTAATTTAAATATGTTACATTAATTGAAGCAGGTGGAGTAAATGCTTAATTGTAACTTTTACATTTGATCTCTAACGGTACTTTTCTTATAGGAATATCAACATGACATGTTAATACCATATACCACAAGATGCAAGTAGTATTTTTATATTAAGGGGCGAAGACAAGGTTTGAAGTTTAACGAGTTCTTGAATAAAATATGTCTAAATAAAAATTATTGAATTCATATGAAATCGTACTTAATATTATAGCTCCGCCACAACTTATATTATTGTCAATGTTTATCTAATCAAATGTTTTTTTTTCCTTGGCTCTGTGGCTGATCAGTACCTAGTCCTCAAGTTAAAAGTAGATATCAATTTATAATCTATAATCGAGCTGGCAGAACAGGTTTAGTTCTTGATAGCTTCTTATAAAGGAAACAAGGCAACGAGGATTAAGGGAAAAGTCATCAGGTGGTTTCCTTTGTACTATTGAATTAAATAAACCTTAATTTACTAATTGTATTGCTTATTCCTTTATCATAAAAAAGCAATTCCTATGTGGTGCACTGCAAAAGCGTTTCTATTATTAATTTCAACAAATAAGTACTTCTTGTCAGCCAAATATTAATTTTAATTTGTATGGAGATGACATTGATTAGACAGACTGTTATACAATAAAAAAATAGAATAATAAAAAAGTGGTAGCTAGATATCATGATTGGTTTCGTAATATTTACTTAATTAAAGTGTAAATGGATTTTAATATTCCATACAGGTTGCAAATCGAGGAGAAAAAGGTCACCTTGTCCTTCGTTAAATGCCTGTGTCATCGATTCGCTTGCAGATATATTTCGTTTAGACAGCCTACGTTTCCTAAAAGCGAAGATTATGTATCTTTTTTATGGTAATTAAAAGATTAAGAAACTTTTAACATGATTGAGTCAACATAAACCTATTAATTATGGGTAAATTACAAATAAGAGTATTTTTTTCAAGTCTTAAATTATTATTGTCATTTGGAAAGTAGCAGTAACTTCATGGTGGATTATGAGATGGAAAGAGACGTTTATTATAGATTTGTTTGATAGAATGACCCTCTGCCTCATAAAACCTTTTCAAACTTTTATGAGAAAAAGGGACAACCATCTAAACTTTTCTTGAGTGATACTCCTTAGTATCAATTTAATATTTTTATTTTTAATCTGTTTTTATATATTTCACACTGTGAGACAAAATATAACAGTTGTGCAGATCAGTTAGCAAAGTTGAGAAGAAAGCAAAATCGAGACTTTGTGATATTACATCATCCGCCACCTTCCATGCATCAATTGATTCTCACGGACATAGCTCACGTAGGATATGCTAAGGAGCCGTTTGAACATGATTTGAAATTATGAGATGAAATCATGATTTAAAATCATATTTGGACATGCAATTTGAATTTATTAAGTTTTTTTTATTTTTTATAGACATATAAACCTCACAAGTTGTGAAAACTATCAAAATATTCTCAATTCTTATACAATCTTACCAAATGAGCAAGTTATAGTTCATAACAAAATTAATACGCTACTAGAAGGCCTTTCTAAAATATACAACATCAATTGATCAAACTTTAGTTCAATAAAAAAGAAAATTTAACTTGAATAGTAATGTAACTACTTTTTAATATAATCCTCCAACATGGTAGACATAAATAAAGGTTGGTAAATGATTGGTGGGAGTAATTGTTAAAAATATCTACTAACTTATGGGTCTTTTTATTTTATAAAATATAAACTTATGGGTTAAGTTTTATATTAAATTTTTTTGAAACCATGGGTTGAAACATCAAATCATGCCATTTTGGATGATTTGGGATTTCAAACCATGGTTTGAAATGCATGTCCAAACGTTGATTTCAAACCATGGCTTCAAATCGCATATCCAAATGCCTACTAGGTATTCAAAGCATGTAACGTATTGTAGAATAGCTCAAAAATGTGAAACTGCACGATTTGTATAAAAAAAAAAAACACACACACAATAGTGAAATCTCATTTTTTTTTTTTTTTTAAATGTATGAAGATAATGCTATTAAATTAATCTTTATTTTCTGTCTTTTTATCTAACATATAAATTTCACTCAATAGAACTTTAATTATTTATCCTGACTGGCGATATTACAATGATTGTGCTGTCAAGTGGGTCGGGCTAGCTTGGACCCGGCTCGGTAAACCCTGCCCACCACCGGCCCGGCACGGACCTGGCTAAGGGGGGGTAAGGGGTTGGGCTAGGTGGGATTTATTAGGGGGCTAGGCCGGATAAAGTGGACAGCCCTGCCCATCAGTGAGCCCGGGTGATGACCCACAGGGGCTCCGGCCCGGCCCGGCCCGGCGCACATCGAATTAAAAAAAAAAAAAAAGATATTTACTTGATGCGCCAGTTTTAGAAAATCATGTACGTAAATGGCACAATTTTTACAGTTCTTCAAGAATAGCAAGTTTTATAAGATTTTTAACATATTTAAGAAAGTACAACATTTATTACTAATAATAAATATTTTAAAAATATTGTATCCCAATAAATTAGGAGTTTCTTTTTACGGTGCACTTTAATTTTCTTTAAAATTGTATTTTAAAGCTAGACAATCTTTTTTCCTCAACAAATGTATCTTTATTATATTTTCAGTATATATTAGATTGTGATAGTTTAATATAAAAGTAAATACTCCATTAGCATGTCATATATACTGCGGATACGTAGATTATACCAAATATAATACTCCCTCCGTTTCAATTTACGTGAACTTATTTCCTTATTAGTCCGTGCCAAAAAGAATGACCTCTTTCTATATTTGGAAACAATTTGCCTTTATGCAATGATTTATAGCCATACAATAAATATGTGACTCATTTAACATCACAAGTTTAGAAGTCTTCTCATATTTCTTAAACTCTGTGTCCAGTCAAATGGACATATCAACAGCTACATAAATAATTTAAAATAAAACTTAAAACTTAAATCGATAACATCGCAAATTCAAAACATACAAACTTGAACGGCTAAATATTGCAAATCAAAAGTTCAAAACATACAAATTAAACGGCTAACATCGATGAACAAATTTAAAGAAGAGATAAACTTCAAAGTTCAAGACAAATTTAAAGAAGAGATAAACTTCAAAGTTCAACTTCGTGTCTTTTCACCAAGTGCCTACGTAACACACCGGTACCCCCTAATACCCGGCGCTTCTGACTTATGGAGATATATGTCACCACAATGTTGACATTTAAAATGTTCCTCATCTACTCGCTCAAAATGCATCCATACCGCACTTGAAGTTGATCTTCGAAATCGAGGAGAAGGTGGAGGTGGAGAATTATCCATGGAAGTTGAAAGTAGAAATGTACACTAGTTGAATAACAAATTTAGATAAAGAGAGAATTGTGTGAAAATATAGAAGAATGGAGGGGTATTATAGTTTGGAAATATGGTGAAAGTGTAGTTTATTCATAAATTTAGGTGTTCAAATAAAATTGGCAATGACTAGTTTTTTAAATTTACAACGGCTAGCTTTTTGAATTAGATAACGACTATTTTTTTTAGTTTAGCAATTTATCATTAGATATGAATGTTAATTTTATTATTATTAATAAATGTAAATGTCTATTTTAGTATTAGAATTTTTTTTTTTTTTAAAAAAAAAAAACCCCTGCCGGGCCCGACAAGCCTGCGGTGTGCCCCCTATCCTGGTAGGGGCTGGGCCACACACTCTTTTCCCTCCCCAAGCCCGATCCCTTAACTATGGCCCTGCCTGGAACCGGCCCCGGTGTGGCTCACGTTTAAATGGCCCAACACCACTTGACAGGCTTATTTACACCTCAAATAAATGTTTAACGTAGTACTAGCTTATTTGGCTTGGATAGTTTACAAAAAGATATCGTTCCAAAATGTTTCAAGTCTGAACACGATTTTAAACTACTTTGCACCGGAGAATGTTGAATCAGAAGCAAATTCAATGTCTCTTTCTAATATATACCCTCTGTTTTGTATTGTTCATAGGAGTATATCATATTATAACAAATTCCACATGGTTATTGTTTTTGAAGTAATTGAAATCATTTGGTTCTGAATAAATCATAATGTACTGATGGAGATAACAAAAGTAGGATCATACAGAACATTCTTTTGGTCCTTCATGTGTTGTGGCTTTTGATTTATCCCCAAAAGATTGTGGTAGAATGATGGTTTCAGATTTGAGAAATGAAGTTTTCTTTGACAGAAAGCACTTTATCCTTCATAATGGGATTTCTTGGTGGGAATTTGAATTACTCGGCTCCAGAACACCATAAAAAAGATTGTTCGTGTAATTTCATATGCTTTTGAGATAACATTTTCCTTGAAAAGGAAATTCATTTCACGTACCTTTAATAAGAGTCAAGAAAATCTATATATAATATAAAGTTAGGCATAGACATGGTGATGCAGCACCTCTTTATGGCCCAGAATCACATTTATCTTTTTTCTCCTTTTTTGGGTCTTTTCTCTATTTTTTCCTCATTTATGTGCTATGTAAAAAATAAATAATAATAATAATAATAAAAAAACTCAAAGCCACTCCTTAACTCTCTTAATTATCTTAAATGTGCCACGTTACAAGACTAAAAATTTATTTCTGTAACTCTCTCACGTTGCACACACGATTCATCCATCCAATTCAAGATAATTATTGCTCTTAAATAACCCATAAATGAGGCCTTTAAAATTTCAGTTTTAAACCTTTGGTTACCTAACATTATTACCTATATTTAAGACATTCATTATCTATCACAATAGTTACAGACATAGCACCCAAAAGTAAAATTATTTATCCACCGTACGTGTAACTAGTCGTATTTGTCATTTCACGAGACACCGGGTGATTAGTTCCATTCAATTTATTGTTTCTGTTTTGTTTTTTACTTTTATAAATTTTTAATAATATTATATTGTTGCTTTTGATACATGATTGTACATGATTGTAATTTATTGCAAACTGAAAATAAGTGACTAATGGCACTATATGTGGGTGCAATTTTACCTAGT
Source organism: Lycium ferocissimum (assembly GCF_029784015.1). NCBI lineage: Eukaryota > Viridiplantae > Streptophyta > Magnoliopsida > Solanales > Solanaceae > Lycium > Lycium ferocissimum. Next base: position 33,948,668 of record NC_081351.1, on the reverse strand, counting down.
TTGTTTGATAAGGTGACGATATGTTGTTTTTGACGGATTAATATGATTTTCTATCTATGTTATTCTCTTCTTCTGCCTACTTTGATCTCCAATGTAAATGAACTTTTTTAATCGAAAGTAGGTTTTTTCAAGTACTAGAGTTTTGAGTGTCAATTGTCGATTTAAAAAAAAATAAATATATAATTTGTCTTCTAATTCCTCTATCTTGTAGTTTTATAAGTAGTATAAGCATGCTTGTGTTGCTTAGCTATTAGCTGCTAAAATTACAAAATATATCAACAATAGTAAGTGAAGATGTTATTTTAGAATAAATTTTACCAAATAATTTAATATAATTTCAATGAAAAGGAATTAGTAAATGCTAAATATCTCAATTTTTCATAAAAGAATACTCAATGAAACCGAAATTTAAAAATTTCGTTGTATTTTGAATCTCTTCCCATATTATATGTCCTGTGTTGAATTCCTAGGATTTTTTAAAAAGAAATTAGCAGTATACGATATTTTAGTATAGGTTTCATGATTTTGAGGACAAAAAAAGAGTAGCTTTAGAGTAAAGTGGTTGCTATAAAGAGTGTGATGTTCCGGAGAGACAAAAGAAGAAAGGGTAGATATTCTTTCATAAAATAAATTGGATGGAAGCAAGAAAGAAAGAGAAGGAAAAAAATGAAAAGGAATAACAAGAAAAAAATAAGGCAGAAATGGACAAAAAAAATCCGTTCACAAGTTTTTTCCCTTTTCTTATTATTTTTGTAGTAGAGGTTCCCATTGATGCATTTTTTTAAGATCTTTTAAAAATAAAGATTTATAATGTAACTCTTACATGGTAGAGAACAGCAGTTAGATAAACACTTAATATAAGTAAATGAAAACTATGTTTAAATGTTATAAAACATATCAACATTAAAGAGATTAATTCTTTTGAAGTTTATCGCTTTCTTTCGTGATTATTATATAAAATTCAAGTATTTCTGGATGATTAAGAATTCGCAGCCGGTAAAAAATTAAAGAAAGAAATAAAAGTAAGTAACAATAATAAAATAGCTTGGAACTTAAAATCTAATCAATTTGAATTTGAGGACTAAAAAAGATTTAGACGTTTTTAATATTCGGCCTTTAAGAAGTTATTTCAAGATTTTTATAATTACGCGAAGCACCAACCAATTCACTAGTCAGAGTAATAAACTTCGTTCATCCATTTTATATGACACATTTAATTCATAGTTTAAGATGTTAATTGAATTTATGCACTATACTAGTATTAATATTAATATAAAAACTATAAAAATAAATTTGAAACCTTACTTTACAGAGAAGACATCGCAATTTGGAACGTCCCAAAGCGGAAAAAGTGTTATTTAGACACATAAAGTAATTCTACTACTACTACCACTACTACTACTATATTATTATTATTGGAGTATAATTGTTGTTGTTACTGTTATTATTATTATTATTATTAGTATTATTATTATTATTATTATTATTATTATTATTATTATTATTATTATTATTATTATTATTATTATTACCAACAATGTCCTTGGGGGAAATTTTTTCTAATTAAGTTCAAATTATTCAAAAGTTTATACAGAATTTTGACCCAATTATCTTTTAACAATTAATAAATGTAACTATTATTTTAATAGTTGAAACCAAATGAAACATATCGACTATATAGGGTACCCTATATAATAAATGAGTGAACAAACTTTTAAAAATTCTTTATAATTTTCTATTATTAAATTTAAAAAGAGATACAGGTTAATATAGTCAGTATATGGCATTCTTAATTAATGTTCTAAAGTAACTAAGATATTCAAAAGGATAAAAATATATAAAAAGGAAGGAAGAGAGTAATAATTTTCTCGTCTTAGATCGAGTTTGGAGCAACATCGTATCGTACAAAGAATTATACTTCTAATTAGTTAATTATAAGAATTATACTTCTAATTAGTTTATTATGTCTAAGTAAATGGTTGAGAAACTCTAATTACAAGGTAGTATGTGGAATCAAATAATGCTGAAGCAACAGTTGAAAAGGAATAATATGATGATAAGTGAAACCCATCCAGTTTGCTTACAAAAGTATAATTAAGTGAACCGCACTAATCCACGTTGCTTATAGTACAGATGCATGAATCATATAATGTACGAATTAAGCACAAATTATCTCCTCGGATTCTGCTTGTTTTTATTTGATTAATGTTACATGGACCTATCATTATCACACAAATATATTAAATCTATGCTAGCTAATTTTCTAATCTTTAACATCATAGGGTTAGTCAAACAGTAAATAATGTTCCCCAATAATGGAAAGTTAATTGAACTATTGCTGAGAGGGATTAATTAATAATAGTAATCTTCCATTGAAAATGTTCACTAATCAACATGTACGAGACAAACTTTACTTGACTTCAAAATTAGACGTGATAATGATTGGAGTTACGTTTATTTAGTGGGCTGATTGCTGCTCTTTTAGGAAAAAAATCAAGCTCTAATCCAAATGGATGCATTTAAACCTTACAATATCTATGGTGTCAAGCGGATGAGTTAGATTAATATTGACCGGATCAAAAAAGACTATATCAATAATGGATGGATCATTAACCCGTCCAAAGATTATTTGGGTTGAGATTGGTTTTATCAAGATTGGCTAAATAACGGATCATAATCACAGAAGATCTAGGATTTAAACTTTATGGGTTCATTTCGTAAACCGGTCCATCAAATTATTGGGAAAAAATCTATTAGTATTTGGACATATGTTTAGTAGATTTTCTAACACATATACATAGCCTAAACAAAAACCTATGAGTCCAGATGAACCTATAGATCATTCACCGGATACGCTCCCTAATCATAACAAAACATGTCCAACTCTTACCAAATTTTAATTTCTTTTTTATTTTATTTATAATTTTGTACAATTACCGAATATTTTATTTAGCATGGCTATACATAACATAAAAAAGAGTCTTTTGAAAAGTATTTTGACAACGTTTCTAAGCCCAAATCATCTCAATTGTTAGATGAACTGAAATGGATGCACCAAAATAGTCTGAGTCAATAAATAAAAGGAAATTAACTTTAATATATAGTTGTCTGCCCAAACAATAGACGACAAATATATAATATACATATAACTAGTGTATAATAAATGAATATGATCGTGTAGCTGTAAATATTAACTCCAAGTTTGGTAATTAACCCATTCCAACTTGAAGGGGTTGGAAGGGCATGTTTTAATTAATTTTATGTCACGTCCCGAATCACGGCCTGGGAGTAACACGACACTTGATGTCTTACTGCATGTGATCGAGCGAACCACATGGCTTGCTGAATCAACATGGGGCATGTACTGATGAGGAATATAATATAACATGCATGGTGAGAATGAAGCATAGGTTAAGTAATCATAAGTCTGAAATTAAATGATAAATGCTAACCCAATACTGGTTATACGACTCTCAATATCTGATATGACATAACCGAACTAGTCTAGTCTATGAAACCTCTGACATGAGTCTGACTGCTAAATTGTTTATCGGGACAAGATTTCGGGCATAATTTTACTGCATAACTGACAATAAATAAATAAAGATAAAACCCGGAATGAGATGGGGCTCACCAATAGCTGGTACGTGTAGGGTCCTAACAAGCTGATCCGTCGTCCTGTAAATCTACATCGTGAAATGTAGGCCCCCAGGCAAATAAAAGGGGATGTCAGTACATTCAAATTGTACTGGTATGTAAAGCAACTGATTGAAATAAGCATGACACATGAAATAACATAGCTGAAACTAAAACTGTATCTGTAAGCTGAACATGAACATGAATATAATCTGACATGAATATGCATAACACGAATAAGATATTTTAAGTCTGTAAAGATATATGCGGGAGAGCATTAGTATAACTGACATGTAACCACCGCGTAAGCACATGGCGTTTGATCTCCGTCCGATCAGTTAAGCTATCTTGTACATTGCCGGGGGTACAAGACATGAACATGACATGAATGGATCCAATAACCCGCAATAGGTAAACATGAAGGAATCGTCCTAATTGGGCAAAGCGATCCTTATCCAACGCTGGCATACGTAGTTTTAGGTATTAAACCTTCTCGGTAATCTGTGCAACTCCCAAAATATGAACATAGATATAATTGGCTTAGTAGCCCATGAATTATATAAACATGATTCGTGATTGTATTATAACATGAAGATAGATATATAGGATAACTTGTATGAAAACATGGAAGCATGTAGAATTTCATGAAATATACATAAAAGTTCATATCTTACATTTAAGAACCCATGGAATGCAAAGTATGGGTTTTCATGAATTACGAATAGATTCTCAATAACCAGAATGGAATATTAAGAACACAATAACGAGTTAATCATACAAACATGGTATATCATGGTACATGTACTTAGGGTTATCATGAACATGTCTAGAACCCTAGTTTTGGTAAACTTTCATATAATCATGGAAGAACGTGACGTGGGGAAGAACAATGATGTTCCCACACGTGATGAAAAGTATGGCCCGTACTTTAAAGTACGTCCCGTATAAATTGTACATCCAAGAAGTATGGCCCGTACAATAATGTACGGCCTGTACATTTAGGCCCTGGAATGTCAAATTTCAGTGGTTCTATTTTCTCCCATGAGAGGTACGTCCAAAAAGTACGGCCCGTACAATTTGACGTAAGGCATATTTTTACCATTCCAAGGGAAATTTTAATGCAACCAATTCCGTCTTGATTTTTAAGTCTCGAATCATGAACGTAACTTAGCCAGGAGGTACAAGGTGTTACATTTTACCACTTCTAAAACATATTTTTTTTGGTGAAGTAAAGATGAGGAAAAAAGAGTGAGAAGAGAGAATGATGGTTAAAGGAAGAAAGTTCACAGTTTGCCCGTCAAATGGTCTGGTCTTTAATTTTTGCCCTTCAAATGAGCTGTTTTTAAAGTTTTTTTGGTCTACGAGGTCATTTTTTTGCACGGATTACCCTTCAAAGGCGCTGGTTTTTAATTTTTGTCCTTCGCTTAAAAGTGGCCGAAAATATTTCGAGGTTCTGGGTTCGAATACCCGCTCAGTTCAAAAAAAAAATCGCAAGGCAAGGCTTCGCACTTTTTTTTTTTTTTTTTTTTTTTTTTTGGCCTTAAGGCAGAGGTTTGCCTTAAGACATTTTTTTTTTTTTACTCTGTGGAATTCTACAAAAGTTAGGCCTTTTTAAGGCCTAACTTTTGCCCGAATAGGCCTGATTTTGCAACGAAACTCTACCTAACGATTTTTTTTTTGACTGAGCTGGGGCTCGAACCCAGAACCTCAAGGTATTTTAGGCGAAAAGCAAAAATTAAAGACTAGTAATTTGAGTGGTAAAAATTAAAGGCCACCCCCAAATAAGGACAATCATGCAAATTGAATCATAAATATTTTATGGGCGACGGACATAATTTGTGAGATATTATGATACAAAAATATGAATGTATGCTCCGCAAAAAAATTAGGCGAAAGAACGCAGGTGCCCTCTAAAACCAAAATAATTACCCGCCCATATCCCCATTACTTTCTTATCCACAGAAAAAATCAAAACTATTTACAAGATGCCCCCAAAATTATGATAGCAAAATGGTATATAAATATACTGAGATGGTATCATGGAAGACTGCTTCATTCCTTCTCTTAGTTATATATGATAACATCATGGTATATAAATATACTAAAATCGTATTATAGACGATCATGTTCATTTATTAAAAAAGACACATTTTTCTCGAAAAGAACCTCTATGATGCCATCGTCTTATATACATATATTGTGATAGTATCATGAAGGACTGTTTCAGTCCTTCAACGAGACACTCCTCAGGACCATGGTACCATCATGGTGTATAAATATATTGAGATGGTATTATAGAGGACTGTTTTAGTCAATTTCTTGATCCTCCATAGTACCATCATGGTATATAAATATACTGCGATGGTATCACGAAGAAGGAGTTTTAGGCCAGGGGATATGTCGGGTAAATATTTCTGGCTGGCTGGGGTAGAAGCGAAATTACTTTAAGAGGGACATGAGGCGGGTAAATATTTTATATTTTAGGAATATTTGATGTTATTTTTTAAAAAATTATTTGGCTTGAGAGACCAAAATTAAAGACCAGCACAAAATAGGGGCCACAACGCAAATGACCTTAATTAAAGTGGTTGAGTTGGGGATGAGGTAAGGAACTGTTTGGGGGGGCCAAAAAAGTTAGTCGAAAAGAGGTCCCTTTCTGGTTTGTAGCGCGAGAATTACGGGCGAATCCAAGTCAGAACTATAAAGTGTATACATACATACAGTCCCCAAAAGATACAAAATCCTCAGTTACTCGTCGTCAGTTTTTGTTCTCTGTTTAGTCATTCATTCATCTGTATATCTATCTTTCTGTTCAAATTCCACGTCTTCATATATTCATTCATAATAATGGACATGCCTATATCCAATATTATAAGTCTCAGTTCAATTCTGTCTCTCCCAAAAAATAATTAAAAAACAATGTGACTGATTTTTACACTAATAATGCACTTTACTTACTAAAGCGGATCGATTGTAAGTTTTATTATCAAATTAAGCTTTATAGAAAGTTACACGTTGTCATAAATCATTTTAGCCCATTGGTGTAAAAATGTATGCCCCGTTTGGCCATAGATTTTGTTTCCAAAATTTAGAATAATACTTAAAAATTATTTCACATAACTGTTTATTTATAAAATTAACTTATTATTTGAACTCTAAACTTGAAATATAAGATTCGAAATTTGATAAGTTGTTGGAAAATTTTCAATTATCACTCATACAACTTCAATTTTACTTTCATGTCGAAATACAACGGTAATTTTCAATTTTTTTTTTCAAATTTAAATTCAAATATCCAACTGAGTAGTATATAAATTTGAAATATATACCTAGATCTGTCTTTAATTTGTCGAGAGCTATATATACATGAAAAGTCAGTTTTGTACCCCACAGGCCACAGCCAACAGGAAAGAAACCTAATCAATCCAGCGTTTATATGTCATTCTTGTCTCTCTTCCCCAACCTTTTGCATTCCTTATATGTTCATCGTTCTTCCATCTCTGTTTTCAATATTTAACACCAAAATTTTAGTAATGAAGACTGTCATGTATAGGACGTTGAACCAAGAGAGTAAATTAAATATTTTATGTAATGAAAAGGTAAACCAAATTTTCTTGCTACACTATTTTTCCACTGAAAAATGTTCAGTGCCTATTTTCCGCTGAATCAGTGGAAAAAACCTAAATAGTAATGTTTTCACACGGAAATATTAAGAAGTTTCTTAGTGAGCGTTTCAATGAGAAACTATTTCCGGCCACCGTGTGTTTTCCCAATGAGTTGGTTCGGTGAAAATAAGGTGAGAAAATTATGTTTTATAGCACAAATTTCTCACTAACGGTCGGTGGGAAAAACTTCTGTTTCTGGTAGTGGTAATTGGAGATCAAACACCGAGTACTTCAGGAAACGAATTTAATTTTGTCTTAGAAAAAATGAACACAAGTATTCGTGACAAGCCAAAACAGAAAAGAGAAACGTACATGTTATGCAAATACGTTGATGAATATTGGTTTAAGTTTAATATCGTGTCCCTTCACTAGCTTCGATTGTATGCCATATATCTGGAAAATAATTTCGGGTTTAAGCTCTGTGGGTTGAAAAATCTCAATATAAACCTATTTTTTAGTGTGTGAATTTTACACAAAAACAAATTTGAATTAATCGGATTTCAATATAAATACCGGACACACGATAAGAAATAAAGAAAGCCACATGGAAGAAGAGGTCAGTAAATGTTGGAGCTGTCAGTCAAGGGAGGTGTTGAATAACTAAAGTGTGAGTCCATGTTAAGCTAATGCATGTGCTCTTCTGCACATTTTGTGCTATCACTAACAGTGCTCTCTGCTAACATCCCAGAAGTGTGTTTTTTGCCTGAGTTTTAAGAGATTCATGCAACAATAAATTAAAGAGAAAAAAAGCAAAGATGTGACGCTGTTCGCTTTCTTTCTATACAGTTAATCGTTGAATTATTCGTTCCATTAATTGCTGCCTGCTCAAACCCTTTCTAGCCATTAACTTAACTCGGAGTTGAGTATTTTTGTTTTAACTAGAAACCAAATATATCATATATAGGATACCCTTTTTTCTTTTTTTTCTTTTTTCTTTTTTTTCTTCATCTATTATCATAGGATACATATTTTTTTACTACAAAAGTTGCAAGCAGCAAATAATTACTTCCTTAGTCTCATAATAAGTGTTACCTTAGCTAAATTTTTTTGTCCCATAATAAGTGTCACCTTAAAAAATCAAGACATAAATTGACTAGTTTTTTTCAATTCTATCCTTAGACAATAAAGTAACATCTAAATGATGATTGGAAAAGCCACATAGTAACTTGATATTATTGGATTCCCAATGTCAAAAGGTTTACTTCTTGTGCATGCTCTAATCAAAAGGTAAAAATAATTATTTTTATTATATAGGAGTAATTTGGTAAGCTTCACATTGCATTATTGGTTTCTTAATATGCGTATTTCTGGCTAAGGTGACACTTATTAAGGGACGGAGGGAGTACTACCTAGGCCAATTTTCAACTAAGTAATTAATTAATTAAGGAAAAATTACTTGGTGTAGCTAGAGAATAAAAACTAAAAAAAAAATTAAGCCTTTGAGGTGGCGTGGACCTTTCATTTCTTCAGAATGGAATCTACAGGAAACAGAGGGCAAGAATAGCCTCTGGAGCAGAGCATTTACAAGATCCAGATGCTTGCTTGTGGTACTCTATAGTGAGAAATGATCTCTCTAAGCAAAAATTAGATTCCCAAAAATTTATTATTGTACAAAGATGTTCTCCCTTTGTTAATGACTAATTGATGCCATGTTTTTCCTTGTCAAGAGTGTATGGCCCTATCGCATCTTTAGGAAGGTTTTTGGACTCAAAAAATTGCCCATCTTGTTCGTCGATGCGACACTTGGCTAGCGCGTCCGCGACTTGATTAGCTTTTCTATAATAAAGTTGGATAATATGATTTGTTTGAGATAGCATCTGTTTGATAGCATCTACGGAGTCTTGGAGTTGCCATGTGCTGTTCGTACTGCCCTTGAGCATATTGACAATAACCAAGGCCATTTCTTGCCTTGGTTGTCCACCATTTCAAAAAAACTGTCCTGATTGTGCCAGGTTCCCATAGTATGCCCAGTGGAGTTCCAAAAAAATTCCAAACATCTTTGGCCAAATCTCCGTCTAAGAATGTGTGCTGAATAGTCTCTGTTTTGTCCACTATACAACAATAACACCTGGAAGCAAAAACAATACCAAAGCTACTAATAATTTCATCAAGAGGAAGTTTTCTTTTTAACATTTTCCAAACTAAAAAAGACATTTTAAAAGGAATTAATTTGTGCCAATTTTTTTCGAAGAAGGGGTCTTTTGGACAAGTTTGTCAATTAATCATCCATGTTGAAGAAGTAGAGAACTTGTTACTAGAACAAGGCATCCAAGCACAATAATCATCCCTGGTAGGACTCCCAATAGGAATATTAAGAATAGTTTCAGAGAGAAATTCAGGGAAATGCATGTGCTCTATGTTCCAAGCACCATCACTATCAGGTCATTCACCATCTGAGTTCTATTAATATTATCAGGTTTATAACTTGAGCAATGGATCTAGACCTATCCAGTTGTCCCACCATAGATTAGAAGAGCCTAAGTTAATCTTCCACAACATTTGCTCCTCCGCTTTGTCTTTGACCTCCAACATGCTTTGCCATTAATGAGATAGTGCCACGACCCAAACCGATGAGTCGTGACGAGTGTCTGGCCTCTAGCAACCAAACACCCCTATGCTCATATCTGAATCTTACTGGACATCTAGGGACCATACATGACTTAAACTGATCTCATAAATAGGCGACATCATGAACTCTGAACAATCTGTATATATACATAAACTGCCGAAAAGAACAAGGCAAGCCACCGGGGTCGCTACATATATCGTACACAAAAGAATAGAAGCCGACAAGGCTACATCATCCGACTAATACATACAACCGTCTGCTACCTCTACTGGAATAAAAGCTGTAGAAAGGACGGGATAGGGCCTCGTCATACCCATATGCATATACATCTCAAAAGGCTAGCATACCAAAAATAGACTGCAACTCCGGATCAAATGGAGTACACTGATCACTGCTGGATAAAAGTCCCACTAAGCTGGACCACATGTCTGTCTACCTGTGCCTACGGGCATGAACGCTGCTCCCCGAGCAACGGGGAGTCAGTACGAATAATGTACTGAGTATGTAAGGCATAAGAACAATATATATATATACACAAGAATCATGAATAATATCTGAACTCATAAGCTGAAATGACTATCTGCATGTACTTGTATGAACTAGTATCTGTATGTATCTGCATAAATCTGTGTAACTGATAATGCCACTGTGGCGCATAATATGCATGCTCATGCCTATCAATGAAGGTCATACACCTATATATATATGTGCGTATATAACGCCTGATATATGTGCGTATATAACGCCGGTCTCTTTTCTCATATCATATGGCCTCTTTGCGGCCATCATCATATGCATTGCTGCGGTATGTGCAGCCCGATCTCTATATCATCATCATGGTGATAATGCGTGTATAACGCATGTCTCTCTTCTCATACTCCACATATATCTAATATTCATATATATAACGCCTTCTGGTCACGGGTCAATGTACATAAATATATAATGAATGTAATGCATAAGTAAACTGTATACATAAACTGGCTACATAAGACTGGACCCATGAACAGAAGGAATACTCATAAACGAGGTACATGAACATCAAGGACTGAAGTACTTCTAGTGCTTCTAAGAGTAGAGCAATATGGAAGCTAGCTTACTCGCTTGTTGGCTCATATCAAAGGATCATGCCAAAGGAAAGAAAGGATAGCCTTAACATACCTTGAACTGCATCCAATCGTCCAACTTCAAATCCTTGAGCTCGTAAGTCTACGATCAAGATAACGTAGGCCTTAATAAGACTATTTACCTCGCTCACTAATCATCCTTAAATACATATAGAACTTAACGAATTATGACAACATTTCCCCTATAAGCTCAACAATCCTTCAACTTCCCATTAAATCCAACATCAACCACAACAATAATAACAGCACCTATATATGTATATATAGAAATATACTCAAATCTATTCCCAATCATCTCTTAAAATATCCCCAAATTACTATCTAACCTTCACCAACTTACCACTTCCACAAATCCCCTCTCTTTGCTTTAAAAGCACTAAAATCCTTGATAAATAACTTAAATACAAGGGTAGAAATCATTTAGATACCTTAAGGGGTCCAAGATTCCAGGAATCACTTCAACTCCAACTTCCTGAGCTTCACAACCTTAAAGAAACCCTAGAAACAACCTTCTTCTTGACAAGCACTGGTTCACGGGGCTCGGATCTTGCCAAAACTCCACTAATAAGGTATAAAACGTTGGGAGAGAAAATATTAAGGTTTTTCTCTGACTTGGAATGGAGCAAAATGGGAAATAAAGTCGTGGGTCTCATATTTATACTTGGAAATAAAAAGCTATAGCGGTGCGGTTCGAGGAGCGGGTCGACGACCAGTCGACGTGTCGACGGTTCGTCGACTTGCTTCGTCGACCTGCGCCTGCAGATGCAAGGCTGTGGAACCCTGTCGACGCTGCACAACGACGGTTCGTCGACGATGACTAGTGTCTGTAGATTTTCCCAAATTCAGCTCAGGTCACGTCGATTCGATTCACTCAAGTTCTAATCCTGCAAATTAGCAGGAATACTACTGGTACCCTTTTACACGGGGCAAGGCACTTTCTACCTCCAAACTAGGGCTCGAGTCTCTATTCCAAAGGCATACCCGACTAGGAAACCATAGGTTCTATTATGATGAAAACGAGAGGTGTAACAGATAGGCCTGCTCTCCATTTTCTGTTGACTGGATGAGCTAATCGACAATATTTAATCTTAATAAAATCATCCCAAAGAGAGTTGATGATTCTAAATCTCCACCATCTTTTCATTGCAAGTGCCTCGCTGAGATCCTTCAATCTTCTAAAGCCAATTTCATAATAACCAACTTTTGATTTATTTATATTTAGCTGCCAAATTAATTTTGTAAATTACCATTGGTAGCTATACCAAAATACTTAGACCTCTCTCTATTCTCCCTCGCTACACAATTCAGATTTTTCATCTTCTCCAAACCCTAAAAAACTTTCTCTCTCATTCCTATTCACTATCCCATCGGCTGCCGCCCCATTGTCGGAGCTTCGGCAACGAACCATTCACTAACCCAACCACCGCCGCCCCACTGCCGGAGCTCCGGCGACGAGCCACTACAACAACACCTCTCTCCTCTCCCTCTCCTTCACATGACTGCCGGAGCTCTCCTCCGACAAGCAACCGGAGCTCCGCGAACCATAAGCAACCGCCACCTCTTGTCACCATTGCTTCTGTCATACACGCTGCCGTTCGCCAGAGTGAATGATTTTTGAGATCAAATAGAACTCAGATCTGAAAGGAAGAGTACCACTAGATTTTTTTTTTTTTTTTTTTTTTTTTTTTTTTACTGAAATACGGTGTGTATGAAGTGTATTTCGCTGGAGTGAATGATTTTTGAGATCAAATTGAACTTAGATCTGAAAGGACGAGTGCCTCCAGTGTTGTATACACAATGTATTTTATATTTCGCCGGAGATCCGACCGATTTTTTTTAGTGTTAATACGATGTAGTTTGTATTTCGCCGGAGTTTTTATGACCTGTATATGACTACAGTGTATTTTATTTTTTAAAATAAATACGGTGTATTTTTAAAAGGATTTGAATGTATTTTCATTTTTTTAGTGTAAATACAGTGTTACTTGATATTTCGCCGGAGATCCGATCAGTTTTGATTGTATTCTTCCTTTTTAAATGTACTAGTCATTTTTTTAGTGTATTTTTTTTAAAATATTTGACCGAAGATTTGATCATAATTCATGGCTTCTTCTCCTTCTTGTATTTCATAATCTGCGTGTATTTTCATTATTTTTTAAGTATAAATATAAGTTTAATGTATTTGGCTGATTGTATTTCGTCTAGCCGGAATCCATGGCTTCTTCTCCTTTATATCTCATATCTGAGTGTATTTGAGTGTATTTCGTCATATGTATCTCATATGTATTTGACTCATATGTTTTGTATCTTATATGTATTTGGATTCTTGTCTTGTATCTGCATGTATTTTCGCTTCCTGTCTTGTATATGAATATATTTGGCTTCATATGTATTTTGAATGTACACAGTGTATTTGAAATTTTGTTGAAATACATTCAAATACAGACTTAACAATGTATTCAAATACACTGAAATACATCAAATACATCGAAAAGGCCTAATGTAGCTACGGATTGGAAATAGCAAAAAGATAGCTACTGATTGAAATCAAGCATTAAAAGGTAGTTATTTATGTAAGTTGCTCACTGATTAATTACTCCTATATTGTATTCAAACATCAAGCTTTTGAAACCTGCATGCATCTCTCAACAAACACCCACTTCCCCTCCTTTAATTTCCTAGAATTGATGATTGAAATAAAAAAATCTGTTATTTCACTGTCACTCATTCATCGCTAAGATGAGTCTATTAATGTTTTAATTTCTAGTTTCATCTATGTTGGATGGGTCTCTAAAGGCAAAAAAATGCATATGCCAATGCAATTGACCTAAACATGAAACCAATAGGATGGTGTATATTGAACAATGACAGAAATTTTTGTCGGTATTTCTATCATTTTTGGATATTTGAAGCTCGAGGGTGAATTCAAATGGTAGGATTTTGACCTACCAACATCAGGATATTAATTCTTTATCACCTCTAGATTATTCTACCAGATTTAATTAAATTATCCGCAAATAAATAACATGTTAACTTATTTTTTTACCATTATATATGACTTGAGTACTTATCTAGTACCAATATCACCCTTGTTTAAAAGTCTCGGGTCCATTCACTCTTAATTAAAAGTCTCGGGCAATATGGATTGTGGTGAGATGATCGGGTCCATCTACCCTTAATTAACAGTCTCGGGGTCGAGCCCTGTGAATAGAAAAAATTCTATTGGGGAGCGCTGTTCCCAAAATGGGCCAATGCAGATACCGAACACTGGGTGACAAACCAAAAAGAAAGAGTTCTTAGCTCACTACCCAAAAAAAAAAACACACGCTATTTTCCCATTAAAAAATGTGCAATGGCTATTCCCATTGAATGTTGATGAGAAAACCTAAATAGTAGTGTTTTACACGGAAAATTTGTAAGTTTTCTTGTGTCTCAATGGGAACCTGTTTTCCACCATGCGTTTTCCCAGAAAGTTGGTTTCGTGGGAATGAGACAGAAAAATCATGTTTTATAGCATAAATTTCCCACTAAATATTGGTAGGAAAAATCTCTATTTCTAGTAGTGGCTAGTAACAATATAAATCAATAAGGAGTCGTTTGGTTGTTGGTTAGAGTTATGCGTGCAAAATGCAGGATTTAGTTATATAGGAATTAATTATGTAATTAGTTATTTTATTTTTTATGTTATCTTGCACAAAATGAATAAATATACTGAATAATTATTTACTTGCGTGCATTTTATCTGAAACAAGTAATGGGTTGATAAATAGTATAATATTAACTAAACTAATTCCCTTACTAACACGCAACCAAATGACCCCTAAATTCTCTAACATGCTTAAGGAATCAATATTGAAAAGGAAGAGCTTCAAAATTTTAATGCCCCCATGAAAGTAATGAGAAATAGCAAAGATAGCAAAAAGAAAGTTTTTTTTTTTTTTTTTTTTTTTTTTAATCGGATGTCCCCGAAGGGACATGGCAAAAAGAAAGTGAAAAGTGAAAAAATCTACACCAACTCCTCTTTGTAGAATAAAATAAGGAAAACTATATAGAGTAATAATTTAGTGGTCTTTCTTGCTTTTCCATGTAGTGTGGTAGATTATATATTTTCCAATATACATTTCTTTATTCTTCAAGGAAGAACGTCTTGTCACCCACGCAGCCGCTACCAGGAGCACCACTATCTATTCCCTTTCCCTCTTTCTTTTTCTTGTTCACAGCCAAAAACCTCTAATATTCCATGCCATCATGATTTCATTTTCCATTTTGAGATGCAAAAACTTCTCTAATTAGTGCAACTTCACCTCTACACCTCGTTAACGAGAGCACTAGCAAAATAATATCCAATTCACTTTCTTTTTTATTGTTGTTTCTTTTACCAAATAAAGAAGAGATCTGGAAGAGTACTACTTGAATGAACTTTCCCCATATAGTTGAGGATTAATAAGTATTTGTGTAGACTTTCTTTAGGGTTTCGTGTAGTTCTCATCAACTATTTAGCCACCACATCTTTGATTTAGGGTTATCTTTATTTTACCATATCTTGTTAGAGTAATTAATTAATGGAGAATAATTATAATAATCAAGTAGGGGAGAACTCAGGTCAAAGAGGTCACTTCTTTTATGGAGGTAGTCCAGTTCTTGCTGCACCCCCAAATTTATCTATCTATGGAGCAAGAACAAGTGGTGGTGATTGTTATGATCCGATGATAGTGAAGACTGAAGGTGGAAGCACTTCTCATCATCATCATCACCATACATTCAACTATCCTTCCATAATTCGTCATCATCAAACGGTTCAAAATCATCATGAGAGTACTGAGGCTAATTCTTCTGGTGGTGAAGTACTTGAAGCTTTAAAAGCCAAAATTATCGCTCATCCTCAGTGTTCCAACCTTTTGGATGCTTACATGGATTGTCAAAAGGTATGCACATTTTACTTAACAATTGTACTAAATATAAAATATTGAGAGTAGCTATTTGTAATTATTACTCCATCTTTCAAGCTTACCTGAGATTATTTTATAAATAATAATATATAGAAGTTAAACGGAGCCGAACAATCAATATTTTCCTAGTAAATAAAATGTAAAAATATTAACATACTCAGATTGAACAAAATCTTTTCTTTTCTTTTGACATGCTAGGAAAATATTGATTATTCGTCTCCATTTAACTTCTATACACTTGTTTATTTAAATAATCTCTAAGTCGCTTGAAAAATAGTAGTACTCCACTAGCAAATAACTACTCATAATAATAAGTGGCCCTAATTATCTAAATAGTAAAACAAATTATGTGACACTAAGTTAAAATGTTAAATTTTCCACACAATTATTTATCAGTGCATATAAATTACTAAACTTTTTTATAGGTGGGAGCACCACCAGAAGTGGTGGCAAGGCTATCGGCAGTACGGCAAGAATTCGAGGCAAGGCAACGAGCTTCGTTGACTGACAGAGATGTTTCCAAGGACCCAGAACTTGATCAGTTCATGGTTAGTTTCTTTAGAGTT
Organism: Lycium ferocissimum; assembly: GCF_029784015.1. NCBI lineage: Eukaryota > Viridiplantae > Streptophyta > Magnoliopsida > Solanales > Solanaceae > Lycium > Lycium ferocissimum. Next base: position 33,932,156 of record NC_081351.1, on the reverse strand, counting down.
TAAATTTTACACACCTTAACATAAGTTTTTACACCATCAAATTATCTAAAGATAAGTTTGGGATTTGAAATCTTGAAAATAAGATGTAGATTTTGATGGTGTAAAAATCATATCGACAGTGTATACTACTTAAACTCTTTAGAGTATCATCGGAGCATATTAGCATCAATTTCTCTTGGCTTCAAAAAACTAAGAATGTTGGCATGAATTTCTTTGTATTTATTTATTTATACCCAGGAAGCTTATTTCGACATGCTAGTGAAGTATAGAGAGGAGCTAACAAGGCCCTTACAAGAAGCAATGGAGTTCATGCGAAAGATAGAAACTCAGCTTAATATGCTTGGTAATGGTACCGTCCAGATCTTCAACTCTGGTACTAATTATTCCTTTTCTTCTCTCTCATAAATATTAGTTGTAGTACTACTAGTGAAGAGTGAGATTTGTTCTTCATCGTTATTGCCAAGCATGGAAAGAATGAAAAGAATATACTAAGTGACTGGCGAAAGTTCCACATTTGAGTGCTTAAAGAAGAAATTAAAAGAAAAAGGAGAAAACAAAAACCAAGTGCCATATATAATTTGAACTTCTGTTTCTGGGTTCAGTGTAAACAACTGTTGGTTCATTCAATATTGTCTGAATGCATTCTTTTGGTTACCCACCTGCTATTCTTTACTGTTACCGATTAATTTGGATTTATGTCGTGTAAGGCTCATTAATGGAAAGCGCTTCATATCAAATTCTTTTTTATACCAAGACTTGAATCAGAAACCTCTGGTTTAAATGAGAGGATCCGATCCATCCCATATATTTTGCGAATGCATTCAACATTGTCCCAAATGCATTGCTATTTCTGTTCAAGATATCTTTGACCCAAAAAATTATTCTCCATTTCCAATGCTTTTCTGTGAAGAGAGATAGAGAGAGAGAGGGAGAGAGAGGTGAATATTGCATTTGGACTAAGAAAACCCTATTTACGAGTGCACGAGGGGAGTTATAGTGTACACTTTTTATTGTTTTAAAAAGATGATATGATTTGGTTGCATTATGCAAATAAAGTATATACTGTACTTCATTTGTTAATAAAAAGAGATGATTTGGTTGCATTATATATGGAAATAAACAAATGGATGGGGCTTAGTGAGACACACAGATCTTCCAAATTAAATAGTGAAAACAGTGTAGGAAGCCACACGTTTGTTTCTCTAATCTTCTTTAATTTAGCTTTAGCTTTATGGGTCCAGTGTGTTCACTGACAAATTCTTATTATTGTTCCACTTAATAAACTTGCAGTACACATATGTGAGCTCTCTCTCACACACAACACACATTTGTCTGACACTCCAAACAGTTACTACTTGGGTCTTATATAGTATAGTACGTGCCTAACCCTCCTATGTTGCTAATAAATGTTTGGGGAGGGGGGGGTTTCCTCAGTCTTTTAAATTTCTATATAAGTTTAAGTTATACACACTTCACAGTATATAAAAGTTTTTATATTATCAGATTAATGTGAGCATATTTATTGTTAAGTCTCCTTAAATTATGAGACTTGTAATCGTAGAATTAAGACATGCATGTTTTATCAGCTATAACAAGTAGAAGCGACCTAATGGTATGAAAATTATTCAACTGACCGCATGTGTTACTTAAACCTTACAAATAAATACTATATTGAATATACTTGGTGTAAAGTTTATATTTTCCTTAAAAAAGGAAATAGAATGTGATTATTACAGCTAAAAGTATATACGTGCATTGTAAGTAAAAAAATGTAAATACATGCACGTATATGAATGTAGGTACTTAGTAGGAGTATATAATATTGCTGTCATTTCCAAGTAGCTTGCTTTTTGTATGTGATGTCTAGTAGGCATTGGAAAAATGAAGAAACATTGGGTGCTGTTCATATCAGTGCTCTACTATGTAGCCTGTACCGTGTTTGTCAGATATGCTTTTTCTAATATTATATTTCCTTTTTAATATTTGGTCTTCCCAACTGTTTACATCATTATACTCCCCTTGCTTGTGGGTATGCCGTTCATATTAATTGCCATTTACATGCAATAGTTGTTCTTTTTACTGTTTCTATATTTCGTCGCTGCCTTCTCTATAGTTTATACACATTTGTTATTCCACTTTCTGTTCTTATAATTTTGTCATTGGTCTTTGGGCGTTGTAGCTTAGATGGATGTGTGGATATGTTAGGAGAGCTAAGATTAGAGGCGAAAATATTCGCAGATCAAGTTGGGAGTAGACTTAGAGGTGGACAAGATGCTGAAAGCGAGATTGAAATGGTTTGGACATGTGAAGAGCAGGAGCACATATGTCCCAGTGAGAAAGTGCGAGAGGTTGACAGTGATAGGTCTAAGGAGAGATAGAGGTAGGTCGAGGAATAATTGGAGAGAAGTGATTAGACAAGACATGATACATCTTAAGCTCACCAAGGGCAGGACCATAGATAAGAGAGCACGAAGAGCGGGGATTTGGGTAGAAAGTTAGTAGATAGTCGAGCGTTTTCTTTCTTTTCTGTGGGAGAGCTTGATTCTAGTTTAGAGCACGTTATCTGTTTCCTCTCCCCTTATCAACATCACTCTAATTGTGCTATTTTTTTTATTCTTTTATTTTTCAAACCTCTTCTTAAAATGCTGTTCTGGAGCCGAGGGTCTATCAGAGATGGTCTTTCTGTCTCACCCGGAGGGGGAGGGGGGGAGGTAAGGCCTGCTTACACTCCACCCTCCCCAGACACCTCTTGTGGGATTGTGGTAGGTATGTTATTGTTGTTACTTGGACGTTGTACATGAAGGGGCCGCTTGGTTATAGGTATCAGGAGGTTATCCCAATATAAAGTTTAAGATTACATTTGTCCGGTGTTTGATTTTGGATATTATAAGATTATCTAGTCCATATAGAAGGTGGAATTATCTATCTTGATCATAGTCCTGTGATTATAATTCTCGGATAAACCTGGTTTTCAACCTAACAAAATCATCGAGCCGAGAAAAATTTAGATGAAGACTATATTGAGGAGAAAGGGGTCTTGTACCAATTTTTGTTTCGAGTACCAAATTCCTCATAGCCCATATCCTTTTTGTGTTTATTTAGTACACTCCTCTTTTTCTTTTCTTGTTGGTGCTTGATTTGCATCTTGATGCTCTACATATGTCACGACAAGGCTTTGCTGTGTACTGGTAACTTACGTAACATAAACTATTAGCTAGTATGCATCATCAGAATGAATGGAGATATGTATCTTCTTTATTGATAAAAATGAATGGACAAGGCTTTGAGATATGCATCTTCTTTATTGATAAAAATTAATGGACAGAGGACAAATGCGAGGGCGTTGGATCATCAGAAGAGGATCAGGACAACAGTGGTGGAGAAACTGAACTTCCTGAAATTGATCCCCGAGCAGAAGATCGAGAACTGAAGAACCACTTGCTGAGAAAATACAGTGGCTACTTAAGTAGTCTCAAACAAGAACTCTCCAAGAAGAAGAAAAAGGGGAAATTGCCCAAAGATGCACGCCAGAAGCTGCTCACTTGGTGGGAGTTGCACTACAAATGGCCATACCCTTCGGTATATTATATAAACTCTATTCATTACTTCATGATTTTAAGTTTTATACGCTATCGATTTTCAAAATCATTTAGATAATCAGGTTCTGTGTTTCAAAATATGGTTAACCAACATGTTAACATCAAATTTTTGCTGTTTTTTCCTGCGGTACTTCTCATCCTTAATAAGACGAAACATTTCTAGTATGTCAATGCATGTTTCAAAATATGGTTAACCAACATGTTTACATTTGGTTAGGATAAATTCACTACAAAAAAAATGGGTGATTTGTGGAGGTTAAAAGTTACCATTCGCGGAGGTTTAGCTTCTTTTAGCAACTAGCGGAGGCTATAACCTTCGCAAATGGCAACTTTCAACTTCCGCCAATTTCTCATTTTTTTTGTAGTGATTGGATCAATTTTTTTTTTTTCCCCTGCAGTACTTGTCCTCCTTAATAAGACGAAACATTTCTAGTATGTCAATGCCAATTGAATTAATGTTATTTGCTGTGAATTCTAACTTTTTGATAGTTTTGTTTCTTTGGATCATATGACGGGTTAATCATTTGTTCCTTTGGTTCTAAATGGTGTGTGGAATCTGCTAGTTAGCTATTTTGGCTGATAAAGTAATTACATGTAAATTCTTATGAATAGTATTAATTGGTAATCTGGTAAAAATGTAACTAGAATGTTCCTCCCATTAGATAAAATTAATTGAATGTGAAATTCTTTACACTATTAGCCTATGAACTTAAATCTCTGTCTCACCTAATATGGTTTGATTTACTTTCTATACAACACACTATCAAGTCACCTAAAAATAAATGTTCACTGAAGGTGAGATTAGTTACCTGTAAACTAAGATAGGTTATCTGGTAAAACATGTATAAAAATACCGATTGTGTAAAATATTTTATAAGTTATCTTCACTTTGCAGGAATCAGAGAAGGTGGCATTGGCAGAGTCAACAGGTTTGGACCAAAAACAAATAAATAACTGGTTCATTAACCAAAGGAAAAGACACTGGAAACCTTCAGAAGACATGCAGTTTATGGTGATGGATGGTCTTCATCCGCAGAGTGCTGCGGCTCTTTATATGGAAGGTCACTTCATGGGTGAAGGTCCTTTTCGTTTGGGTCAGTAATCGATAAATTAAACTCTTTATGGGTAAAAATCATCTTTGAGTAATTGGATATGTTAAACATCCTTCGAGATTTTGCAGGATTTCCCATATGGAAATCTTCATTATAAGGTGAAGTATTAATAGGTTAATATAGGGTGTTTAATTATTCGATGGTTTTTTAGCTGTAGTATGTTTGTAACCTTGTAGGCCTAAGCAAGGGTATTTATTGCTTGTTCAATTGTATATGCAGAGAATACTTTGTATTTAGTACTGTAATATTAGTGAACCAAACTCAGGTGTTTTACTACGTTGGTGTTATAATTATTTGGCTGTAATTTACCTGTTGGTCAGAGATGAATTTAAATGAAGACATATTATGGGTGAGAATTCATATATCTATCCGACTTGGAACTGAGGCATGGTGGTGTTGTGGATCATATTGGTATGACAGTTTATTTTTGTTTCCTGTCCCTTACAAATTACCTATTTCCCAGGCAAAGTCACCCTGATATTATTAGCAGTTGATTATGCATGGGAATTGATAGCAGTAGCTACTACAGTGAAACCTCCCTATAGTGGTAGTGGTTGTCCGAAAATTCCATGGCTGCTCTACTGAGGTGTTATTATGTATGTAGACTGACATTTCATGTCTATATCTTATTTATCTGTTATAAATAAAAGTACGCAAAAATTGTTTTATGTACTTTTTATGTTACTAGTCTCTATGAACGTGCCTCGCCCGTTATCCCTTGTCAGTCATAACAAATGGGCAATCATAACAAATGGGAGGTAATATTATTTAAATTACATATTGTTTGTATTATGAGGTACAAAAATTTGATCATATCCACTCAAGTAATGAACTTGACAACAAACATATGTGCTACATGGCCGTACGTTATTAAAGTATCGAAGTATTCTTTGTGGTAGCAGTTATTAGTATCATCTTCTGCTAAGTCGAAACTAAAAAACATTTCGCGTTCACCATGAAACTTGAAAATCTACATCTCATTCAGTTGATCAACATATTTATTTTTGCTACCTAAGACAGCTCTTGATGTCATATAACTTTGCACCATTTTCGTTTTCTTTAAATGATGAACTATATTTGTTACTTAGCTATCTTCACCACTAATGTCACCATTGGTCTCGATAATCAATCGATCTATGAGAAGGACCAAATCATCTTTTGTTGTATGCTCTTCTCTAGATTCGACACGAAGCAAGAAATCATTGAATGAAGAATCTGTTCTTGCTCTCATATTTCTTAATAGCTGATGTATTTTCATTTGAAGCCAAATATGATTTTACCAAGCTAGCATTTATGGTCTTTGCTCTCATTGATTTGTTGATTAATTTTTCACCAAACGTACATCGAGATCTATTATATCTTTGAAGTTCTTGCCAAGTACTCCTATATCGTGTCCTCTCGTTACTTTAGCTATCTTCACCACTAATGTCACCATTGGTCTCGATAATCAATCGATCTATGAGAAGGACCAAATCATCTTTTGTTGTATGCTCTTCTCTAGATTCGACACGAAGCAAGAAATCATTGAATGAAGAATCTGTTCTTGCTCTCATATTTCTTAATAGCTGATGTATTTTCATTTGAAGCCAAATATGATTTTACCAAGCTAGCATTTATGGTCTTTGCTCTCATCGATTTGTTGATTAATTTTTCACCAAACGTACATCGAGATCTATTATATCTTTGAAGTTCTTGCCAAGTACTCCTATATCGTGTCCTCTCGTTACTTTATCTTCCCAAGTCTTTCTTTTACTAAAACTCTTAATCCTAATGTTAGTTACGTCCCTTCCATATTAATAATTTAACTCTTCATCCTATTGTCCATCAAAAGCTTGAGTTCTAAATCCGATAAACTCTTGGGTAAGTTATCAAAATTATTGGTTTTAAGCTGACAAGTATGATTTGGAAAGGATTTAAGACTTTAGAGATTGAGAATTCTTTTAGTAAAAGAAATTAATTCCGTAAAGAACTAAAACGCTTATCAATTGATTCGAAAGCAATATGGTTTCCAACATTGAAACTTGAATAGCTTTTGGGAGACGATTATATACGTTTCAAAAAAATGCAATAAGGAAATGACAAAGTATATTTAGCAAAATTATATGGTATATTTAGTAAAATTATATGGCAAACCTTAGTTGGTTCCGACTCTAAATATTAGCCAAGATTATATGTATATTACAACTTCATCCATTATAACATTATCTTTGAAGAAACAATTTCATTGAAGGACAAAAAAGTCGTACAATATTTTAAGGCTATTTTGGACGTTTAATAGATGAGCACGTTGTGGAATTATACCGGGTATGTTATTGTTGTTGTAATAGATGAGTACGTTTCCATTAGTTTTTGTGTTTTTATATTCTATTATCGGTCCTCTTCCAATGAACAATACCTTTATTACCCATTGAACTTGTGACTTTCTAAAATTATTTATAGCCACATAATCTTTCGCCAAATCTAATTCCATTCCTATTTTCAGAACACCCGTAATAACTAAGAAAAAGTTACAAAACAATATCTACTCTAAATACATATTGTTTTTTATTATCTAATATGTTATCTAATAATTTTCTAATGAGGATAGGCAACTTGTGCTGACAATAGCTATTGACAAAGCGGTAGAGACCTCTAAACATAAATAGTAAAGTTGAAAATAGAAAGTATAATAATAAGAAGAAATAATATCTTTCGCGAAGTTTGCTGAATTTTTTTATCTTCTTTCTAAAGCGGCAAGTTGAAAATAAAAATATAATAATGGGAAGAAATAATATCTTTTGCGAAGTTTGTTGAATTTTGTTATCTTCTTTCTGAAGTGGCAGTACATCCAAAGCTTACGATAGAAAAAGTTGAAAAATGATTTTTCTAATAGAAGTATTTATATATCTCCCATATCAAATTAAATTGAGAGTACAATTCAAATTTTGAAAAAGAAAAGGAGATCAGCGGATATAGGATTAGGATATTAGACGTTCTAAAAGTGTCTATTAGGTAATTCAATGGAAATAGGATTAGTAACTAATTTTCAGCAAAAAAAAAAAAAAGCATTAGCATTAGTAACATTAGTTAGTAGTAATAATAGATTAGTAAGGGTAAAAAACTCGGCAGTAGTAGTCGTTCTAAAAGTCAGCCAATAAATAGTTCAATTGAAAGCGGAGAGGATTAATATTTAGTAACAGAAGTAGTAATAGTAAAGTTAGGGTCGTTTGGTTCACAGTATTAGTTGGGATATCCCAGCACTAATTGTGGGATTAATTTTGTACCATGTTTGGTAGAAGGTATAAATTTATCCCAGGATAAATTTATACCTTCTACCAAACAAAGTATAAAGTGCATCCCAAACTTAAATATGGGATATCTCATCTTATCCCATTAGTCCTGGAATTATTTTATCCCATCTCCTAGATGGGATAAGTTAGTCCCAAGAGATGGGATAAATTAGTTCCTGGATTATAATCCTGGGGTAATTTTGTCTACGTACCAAACGATAAGGGTACAAAAGTCGGCTCATAGGTAGTTCAATAGAAATAGGATTTTTGTAGTAATTAGTAATGTTAGTAGTAATAGGAAGGGTGTAATAGTCGTCCAATATTTTAAGGCTATTTTGATCAACTAACATTTATATTCATGCTTTTAAAATAATATAGATAAATGAAAACAAGTACTTGTTAATTTTAAAAATTCAATTGATTTTCAAATCATTAATTAAAAATTGAAAAGTCTAATAAATTACTCATAAATCCATAACTAGTTGTACCGTACCGATAAAAAATATAAAATTTAAGGACCATATGCTTTTAAAATTAATTAAAACTTTTAATATTTCAAATTTGACATAAGAATTATATAATTGTAGGTTGTTTCGAAATTTCAGTCTTTTAGTGATAATATAACGCTTGAATTAACTAATACTTTTGTCCAAAGTTTCATCAAAAGGGAATTCAATAGCTTGTCCTTGAAGGCTGTCTAAGAGTTTTTTTTATTTTTTTATATCAAGCAATAATATTACTAAAGTATCTCAAAATTTGATTCAAGCAGTTAAAGAGCCAAATTGAAATATTTCGGGACAAAGAAATGGAAATATACACATAGCAGCAACTCTAGTCTAAGAGATTAACAATTGACTTTTCTATCTCACCCCAAGTAGCAATAGGTTGAGGCTCTTCATCGACACTTTCTTTATCACTTTCCCCATCCGCTGTCTCTTGTTTTTCTACTCCAATAGCTTGTGCAATAATCTCTTCAAAGTGTAAGTTTCAAGGATTGAAAGTGTTGCGTCAAAGTTCATATAAGTGGTAGCATCCTTTAGTTGATTGGTGTTGTGATATAGGATTTGGGCTATATTTTCTTTTAGATATCCGTACTTGAAATTTACTGTGCATGACATTAATGATGCTTACCATAAATATTTTAATATTTGTATATATATATTTCTTACAAAATATTATTACACAATCTTTGAATATGACTGTTATAGAGAGGTAATAATTTTACAAAGAGTGTACCGTTATAATGAATGTCGCTACTGTTATAGGTAGAATATTATTATAGAGAAGTACAATATAACATGAAAAATCTATTCCGGAGAAAATCAGTCCGTTATAGTGAAATGTTGTTATAACGAATGACAATTATACAGAGGTTTGACTGTATTATGTAATTGCTGAAAGTAACTGAATATATATTCTTTAATGGGTCACTTTGGGTTGCTGTGCAATGTAATACTAATCCTGATTATTTTGGGCTGAAATAGTGTAGCCCACTTGTTCTTAGTGTAGAAATAACACTCACTAACTACTTTTTGGTCTTGTCTTTGACAAATAATCAATGTCACCGAATTTCAAATTTATAAGCGAAACTTCCGACAACGTTCGAAACCTCATAATAGTGATTATTTTTTAAATACAGAAATTAAAACAGTGTCTGTTTGTGAAATTTACTCCTTGTTAGTTGACGATCTACATTTTCTATTACTCGCTCTTGTTGTTTTACTAGGCTGAAACAGTATATATTGTAGTAAGAACATTGCTTAGATTTTTGAGTTTTTCTTTTTATCAGAACTGAGATTGAATTTTATCAACAAAAAGGAAAAACCAAAAACAAAATGTAGAGTATATACATCAAATCTTTATATTAAAAAAACTTGGTTATAACAATTAAACTTAACTGCAACTCAATGTAATTGAGAAAACTTCATTTTAGCAGCTACTTCAGATCGTATATAATTTCCAGCTCCTATGGTCGATCCCAACATCTTCTTTGAGTTGTAAAAAATTTTCAAACTCTATCAGGTAATTATCTCAAACTATCGACTCTCTGTTGGAATATTCAACTAATGTGGACTAACATTAACTTGATTATTGCGGTTCATAAAATCGGCGAAACTAGCATAGTTAGTGGATACAACATGGGTCACTTATTTGTTGGATTAATTCCTTGTTAGATTTGAATCACTTCATGTATTAATGCGTGTTGACTATATGTAGGTCATGTTTATGATCTAATAAAGCATGTTATTAGCCTTATGTGACCATCCATCTGAGCAAGACTTGATGCCTATAAATATATCTAAATTATCGTTCATCTCCTCATCCCTAGGCAAGTGCCTTTTCAAATGCTAACCGTAAGAGGAGCAAATAAAGAAAGACACAGTCAAACGTTAAACACTATTGAAATGCTCCGATATAACACATCCTCGTTAATAGTAAGACAATTTTACAGGTAGGCATATTAGCCCCTCGCTGTGGCATTCTTGATCTATGCAATGTTCTTGGATTTATTACCACTTCCAACACGTATCTTAATTGAACAAGTCTAGTACGATCCCTCGTAACTTTGTCCATATTAGAGCCTGCACTGGCAACTGAAAAGTTACTAAATATTAAAAATCAGTGCAGAAGATTAATTAAAAAGCGACAACTTGATTGACTTATGCTCCTATGATTGGACAAGTGTTATTTTAAAAAAAAACAAAAAAAGAATGAGTAACCGTTATTTCTTTGGTCATCAGTAAGATAATTGTCATTCTCATAACATATTCAACTTGATCAAAGATTTAGTGGATATGTCTGGGGAGACTCTTGGAATTTGACAGACAGCCGACCATTTATGTTTTTTAATAAGTAAAACAGGCAAACCATGATCTTCTGAAGATTTCGACAATTTAGAGGATAACAAGAGCCATCTTATTAATTACACATGGGATTGTTGTGTAATATTCTGTCATCCAATTTTTACTCTGCCTGGTCTTTAGTTACTCCCCTAAAATTCCAAAGATTGTCAAATGGTAATTGTGGAATAATGTAAAGGCAGATGAGCGTGACAAATGAGATAAAGACATAACAATACAATAGAGCAGATAAAGATAGAACAGGTTTTGTCATATTAATTAGCCACTTGTGCAATCCCTATGTGCTAATTAGTTTTTAATTGCATCAACATCCAACAGGTTTAGACCAAAAGAATACGATAGAACAGAGAGGCTCCGCTATCTTTAATTTTGTCAAATTCTATGTAATCACTACAAGAAAAAGTATATCTTGCAACAATATATTTTTTTTTTTTTTGCCATAGATTGATTATTGTTGCAAAAAGTACTTTTGGCAACAAAAAAAAAAAAAAATTTGTTGCATGAACTTTTCCCAACAGTTGTTATTGCAACAGCGTGCAACAATATTTTTTTTTTGTTGCCAAAAGTACTTTTTGCAACAATAATCAATATTATGGCAACAAAATTAAATTCTTTGGCAACAAAAAAAATCATTTGCCAACAATAAAACTAAGTTTTGGCAAATATAAAAAAATTTGTTGCGATTTCTATACTTTCTTATAGTGAATGTCAGTTCTAAGGAAGTCATGCACATGTATCTTCTTTATCTATCGTTGAATCGTTTTTTTAATCTTGTTCACTTCCATGTAGGATTCTCCTTGAGAGATTTATCTGGGGTAGATAGAATTACTTCACGTAGTGTATATTTTGTTCTAGTTTGTTGTGTGATTAGTAGTAGCTTTAATTTTTAATTAGCATCTAGTGCAATTCTACACGTAGAAATGTCATCTCTTTTTTTTTTGTTTTAAAAAAATTATATGGTATTCGAAATTCGCTGGCTCAACTAATATGAATTGCCTTGCATATTGGCCTATTACTGAGAAATGCTCTTTATCAAAAGAAATTCATTTGCGGAGTTTAATTTTGAGACCTCTAGAAATATCATGTCCCTAGTGCTTACAAATTTCACAAAACAATGAGATAAAATCACATATAATATCCAACCATCTACCATGCTTGAATTGTCTTCTTCGAGTTGCAAGAAATACTAACTATATTTGCTAATCATTCTAATAGTTGGACTCTCAACACGATCCGTTAATTTGCAACTTTGTCCATATATGAAGGCGGCCCCCACAAACAACCGAAAGGGCCTAACAGGCTCTACAAATTTTCTCTATGAGGTATAAGTCATGCTCCTATTACTGAAAAGTCAGTAAATATTAAAAATCAGTGTAGTAGATCGAAAGAAGATTAGAAAGTGACAAATTGGTGGACTTTTATATCTGTGTTTGGACAAGTGTTATTTTAATCATTAATGAGAACAAAATTAAGAAATGAATAAGCATTTCTTTAGTCATCAGCAAGATAATTTAATTTGTCATTGGCACAGCATTACTTCAATCTGATATAAGATTTTATACTAGGAAATATTTGGGGAGACTGTTGGTATTTGACAGACAACCGCCCACTGTGTTTGTTTAATTAGTCAAACACGCAATAATTATCTTACGAAGATTAATTTCACTTTTCACATTCTATAAGCAATATAATTAAGAGCCATCTTATTACACATGTGATTATTGACGTTTTTAGTTAAGCAAGGGTTAACATTCTGTGGATCAATTTTTACTGCTATATTATACTCTACTTGCTATTTAATTACTCCCCTATACAAAGTTTCAAAAGATTGTCAAGTGGTACTTGTGGAGATTAAAGACAGATTCGTTGATTTTTGTTCCCTCTCAATAGGCCCTTAAATTTTTATTTGATTTACTCCAACTTCTTAAACTATTCTCGGATTAGCGATATCAAATGAGTGAATTGAGCTGAATTTGAACAGAGATAATTATTTCGCTTCAATATTACTTGAATAAATTGGATTAAACTAGACGAAAAAATAGACTATTGCCATGATGATGCCCATCCCGGGGTGAGCTTACAATTGCAATGGTCTCAAATGATATATTCTAATGACTCAATCGGCGGAATGTCCTAATCATTAATTAAGATTTTGTCGTAATTGTTCATTATTAATTTCGGACACATAATTAATTTATAATCGTGGTCCTCTTGAGTTAATAATGTCAGAAAGTAGGTTAAGGGTGGCATTTTCTCCAAAAAATAAGACACGTGTGCTTAGTATCTTGGAGACGACAAGAAACAATTGTAGTATATTCTCAGTATATTAACCAATCTGACTTAAGATACACCAAATAAGAAATGAAGTTAGACCAAATTAAATACAAATCTGTAAACTGGCTATGAATTAAAGGTTGATTAGCGGTGACGAATATGTTGAATAAGTATTATTAGGTTAAGCTTTTAGAGCGTGCAAAAGTCGATGTATATGGACAACCATGGGACGTGGATGATGACAATAAGAGGCTGGTGATTAAGAATAATTAGATGTTGATGATTAATGATTATTGTTCAGTGACGAGCTTTGATATTGACCAGCTACGCATGGATGTCCCTAGAACAAGTTATAAGTATTTTTAATAGTATATATTTACAATCATTTTCAGCATGAACAAGGTGGCAAAGCTCAAATTGTAAACGAGTTCCTGAAAATTTAGGTTTAATTGAAATTTTCCTACTAGTGGTTTATGTGTCAAAAAGTCCTAAATCAAGTAACCAGCTTAAGGTTTTTCATTCATTGATTAATCTGTTAGAATATAAATAATCAAGTGTCGTGTATATGCGAGCCTGCAAGGTAACAAAAGAAAATATTGAATGACAACAAATTAGATAATAAAAGAGATATATATCAAAAGAGAAACAAAGTTTAATGTGATTCGGTCCAGTTCACCTACATTCATTCGAAGAGATGACTAATCCACCATAAAAAAGAGAATAGTAGAAATTATTGAAATATTAACCTCATAAAATGGTGTGAGGCATTTTAGAAAAAATCATACAAACTTGGTTTAAAGTGGACAATATCAATGACATCATGATAAGAGTTTATTTGGCCAGTTTAGCCCAATCTGGCTTAAACTTTAAGTTGTTGATCACTGGAAATCTGCAACAACATATTAATTAGTTTATTAGTATTTCTTGTATTTGACAGGATTGCTTGTTTTACATTTCATTCGTTGTATCTCCAGAACTATTAAACCGAAAGAAATAATTTCTCACTTATTCTGGACCAGGATAGCTTATAGATCAACATGGGGCAACGCAAAAGATATCACACTTGGGTCCATGATTTTCCTTCTACCTATTAGTCACTTGCCACTTATAGTAATCGATCTTTCAATAGAAGGACCGTTCGCAATAAATTTTGGTATCAGAAAATAAATAAATGCAATCATAAAACAAATGTGAGAAAAAAAATTATTGATTATTTTGTGAGTACAACTCTGGATGTATTCTTTGATTCTAATCTCCGTGTTGTTCGCCTTGATTCGAGGGCTAATGTAGTGTCTTTCTCAAATGAAGGATGGACTTTTGTTGATGTGCTTTGAGCAGCATTTTGGATTGTTCTTGAGAGAAGATGTCTCTCGAACTCTCCTTCTTGTTGAAGACCTTTGGAGAAGACTAATGTGGATGCTGTTGCTCTCCTTCGCCTCTAGTCAATATGCTATGCAACTTTCAAGATGTCTTTAAAAGGGGATATTTGACCCATTTATATAGGTGTGAGCTAGAGCTTGGGAGTATTTTGGTATCCAAGTAGTTCTAGTGAACCTTGGGCTAGAAAAACGTGGGTTGAACTCATCTTGTAGAGGCCTAATTTAATGGATTAACCCAGACGTAATTTGGATTGGGCAATTCGCAGGACTGCCCTTATTGTGGGGTGGTATTTAATTTTTGCCCTTCGCATAATATCGTGCGATTTGGGGTTCGAACCCCGGCTCAATCAAAAAAAAAAAATCGCAAGGCAGAGTTTTAAAGCAAAATTAGGCCTATTCGGGCCAAAGTTAGGCCTCAGGCCGAGTTTTGAATTCAAAACTCTTCCTTGCGAATCCAAACCTCTGTCTTGCGAAATTCCTTCTTTTTTTTTTTTTTTTTTTTTTTTTGAGCTGGGTGCGAACCCAGAACCTTGAGGTATTAGGCGAAGGAAAAAAAAATTAAAGACCACCAATTTAAGGGGCGAAAATTAAAGACCAGTGCTTTTGAAGGGCAATTCGCACAAAAAAAATGATTTGGATTTCATTCAAGTCATCTAATTTTGACTTAAATAATTAATCCGACTTTATCAATCAAAATTTGACTTGGTCAACATGTCAATAACATGTTGCGTCTTTGACTTAGTTTAGGACTCATGTATGCCTAGTGTATATCTAGCTAAACACTTAGAATACGAAGTGTACTTGGAGTCTATTTTACTTCTAGTGTTGTAGGTTTCATGAGAAACTGAAAAATCAAACCAAATCGAAAATCGAATCAAATCGAAGAAAAAAACCGACACTTTTTGGTTTGATTTAATTTTTGGTTTTTTTATTTTATCAACCGAAAAAATTTGATTTGATTTTGATTTTAAGCAAAAAATAACCGAACCAAACCGATAATATAAAGATTTATCTAAAAATTATAGATGCATACATATACATATATTTTTATAGAAAAAGTTTGAAATTTTACAATATTATTCTTTTGCACTCTTGATTCATAATCTATGTTTTTGCCTTTATAGTAATCCAATTTTTGCATTTACTTTCTAGTTTGATTTGTTATTTTTATTTTTATAATTCTAATAATCTGTTTCATGTTCAAAGTAACTTTTTTTGAGTCCTTTAATTATTCATCAAGATATTTTGGTATATCACAATTAGATCTTTAGTTTATTGCACATAAATAAATTCATTGTAAGAACTTTTTTTTTTTTGGTTCCTTGAAAATAGCTAAATTCTTAGATGACGCATACAAATTTTTGGAGAAAGTACATAGATAACTTGATTAGGTGTATATTTCTTTCTTTTCTCAAATAGGAGGAATTGATTTGGTAGTGTTAATGTAGAAAATAGTCAATTTAATATGTGGCTGGACATATATTATCATATATTTAAATAAGAACCAACAAAAAACCGAAAACCCAACAAAACTGACAAGAGCCGAAGCAATGAAAAACCGACTTAATTGATTTTAATATTTGAAAAACCGACTAAGTTGATTTGGTCATCTTTTAGAGGATAACCGATTCAAACCGAACCATGGACGCCCTTAGTTGTAGATGTAACTCTACCATTCTCGCGTGTATAAGTAACACATGCTGTATAGAATTATATCATCAAAGTAATACAATATCCTTCCCTCTTTCTGGCTGTGTAATTCTACAATTAAGAACATAAAGTGTATTCTCTTTAAGATAATCACACATATTAACACCTAATTTATCAAATTTGAAAGGCCATTTATTTTTGGGATGAACTTAGCAATTTGAGCAGCTCAATATTCTATGGCATAGAGCATGCCAAAGGACCATCGGCGTTAGAGTCTTCCATTCATGATCGAAGAAATTAAACAAATTGAGCTTCTTTTTCATCTTCATGTTGTTTAATTGTTAACTTTTCAATTTCATCTAATTCTAATTTTGTATTGAATTTCAGAAAATTAACTTCGTGGGTTTGTGCTAATTAATGTAGTATTCTATCAAGTTTAGTACAAATAGGGTTAACAAATAACTTCATTCTGAAAACAACCATGATCCAAAACCTACACATAAGATAATAGCCACTAAAACTGATCATTCTTGGTTTAGCTAGTAAATTTTTTATAACAAAAAGTCAAAAATTAATGCAGTAGTTCGAATAGAGCCTAAGTTATAGAAAAGGAACTTTTATTTTCCACATATACTACATTTAAAGAATATACATATGTACATTGTACAAAGTCTCTAAAAGGGCCTTAAAACTCAAAATACTGGATAGAAGAAACATACGTAACTACAGACATACATGTTGCTCGATCACTTTACACATATTGGATCTAACGATATTATACTTGACTAATTAATTAATCCACAAACATATTAGCTAAGTACACTTCATGTTAAGTAAGACCCTTTTAGCTAGCTTAGCAAAGCAGCTGACGGATTTGTGAAGGAGCCATAAAACTGAGGCTTTTGATCTCCCATTGAGAAAGAGATTTTGGTGGAATTATCGCCAGCACCACCATAAGTTCTCTCACACGAAGGGCACATACTAAGGGTTGCTGCCGATAACTGTACACGAAAGGGTGCTGACATTTTCATAGATTTCAGCTCTTCTAGTTCTTTATTTAGCCTTCTGTTCTCGTCTTTTAAGTCTTCGTAACATTTTCGAAGTATTTCACAGTCTACTTCTGTTTGTTTCAGCTTGGTCCTGTTATCCAAAAAAGGAAAAATTAAAGAAAGATAAAGTTGTCATAATTAATTAAGATTGAAAGAAAGATTCTAATGTTGAGATGCGCAAAGAGTGCAAATGTGTTTATTTATATGGAGAAATGGGAATACGAATTTTCACATTTTTTTTTTTCTTTTCAAAAAAGAATATCAAGAAAAAGTGAAAAAAAAGGATAAAAATCTGGGTTGTAGCGGTAGCGGAGACATCTTAGTACAAGAATGTCATCTTATATCATCGTATGTGATACTTTTCGCTTTTGAGAGATTTAAACAGCGTGAACTTTGAGCAATATTTTAAAAGATGTTTCTTCATCAGGCTGATATGTGAAGAATCACATCTTATAGTACTTTTCGTGTAGTTTTTGAGTATTTAAATGTTAATCTTAAAATATTGAGCTGACCTAAATCAATCCAGATTTGAAAATTAGTCATGAAATTAACTATCGATAAGCGAAAAATCATATAAATTGGAACGATAATTTCTGTAAAAAACTAATGTGTATATATAAAATAAGCAAATACAACCCAAAAGCAATTGGCACAGGAAGAAAAATATCAAAAACCAGCCTCTAAAATCTGAGATCCAAACTCATATATGCTAGTCCAATTATAACAACAACAACAATAATAGCATACCGAGTGTAATTCTATAAGTGGGGTCTGGAAAAAATGAGGTGTATGCAGACCTTAACTCTACCTCTTTGTGAGGTAGAGAGGTTGTTTATGATAGACCCTCGATCCAATTATAGAAAACCAATATTTTTTTGCAAAATTCTACGTACACTATTGGGTGGTGGTATTAATTAATAATTATAATTGTATTACCTGGCTCTTCGATTCTGAAACCATACTTCCACTTGTCGAGGACGTAAGCTTAATCGTCTCGCTAGATCTCGCTTTTGCTTCTAAAAATTGATTTAAGTCATCTTAGAATATTTGAAACATTCATGAACAAGAAAATTAGAAAAAAATAAACATAAGGTTAAAGATAACTTACAGAATTAAGAGTAGTGTGCTCTTTGAAGCTATCTTCTAAAACATCAGATTGTTCCTTACTGAGTCTAAGTTTCTTCCTCGTACCATACTCATGAACATCTTCATCATGATCTTGATCATCAACTAATGCCTTTGGAGAAATTATTTTAACTTTATTGGTCTCCAATTGTACTTCTTCTTCAAGGCTAGGATCTCTTTCTCTTTTGACACTTGTGTTAGAAAACGAAGAAACCGACGAATTAACTTGAGGGTTCATGTTACAATTTGTGAACTCTGCTGAAGTTGATAAGCAAAGATTTAAAGAAGGGATGGGATTAATAGTATCTAATTCTTGATGATGATCATCATGGGTTGATTCTCTATTGTTGTAATTTTGATGAGAAGGTGCATCATGAGGAGCAGTAGATGATGCTAAGCTTAGACTCAGCCTTGTATTGCATATCATTTTTGAGGGACTTGGAGTGAAATGAGAATTAACTTCTACAAGGTAGTATTGGTAATATATAAGGAAGGTTTAGAGGTTTATAGAAAGAAAAAAGAAAAATAAAAAGAATCGGATTTCTTTTGGAAAGGTGTGTGTGGAAAAGCTGATTAATTAATTAATTTCTAATTAAAGCAAGGGACACCAATCTAGATTGAGCAAGGGACACCAATATAAACCGTTGTCTCTTTATAATCACTTTCTCTCTCTCTTATCTTAGGTTGACCAAGATTAGCACTCTATTCACACACACAATAGTAATATTTTATGTATATGACCAACAAAGCATATACATTATAGTAATGTGTACAATAGCTGACATACGTAAATGATACGTGGAATAATTTTGAAAGTGGATGAAGCAAAGAACACGAGGGAATGGAATGGTTTGTCACTTTTTAATTTGTAGTATATTATATCCCTCTCTTCTTCTTTTTCGTCCCCTAGAAAAAGAAACACTAATTTATTTTGGTTTTAGTCTCTCTGGGGACGGTTTGAAAGAAAACATAGTTATCTTGTTTATGGTTTACGCGTTGCAAACTTTAGGCGTACACATTCAATTCTAATCTAAATTGTTATATATTTCGTTAAAGGACAAGCTTTTGTGTTCAACTAAAATATGTAATTTTTCAGGTCATTTAGTACTAACACTATCCCATACACAATGATCACCTATAAGCATTTGCATACAAAGTGAAATGAGCTGGGCCAGTGGCGGATGTAGCATTCTATATGGAGGTTAAATTGAGCCCCTAACTTTCGATGCGGAGTATAAATTTGTGTGTAAAAAAATTAGTAAAATTGTAATAAATAGTAGGCATGAACCCATAACTTTTAAAACCTAATGGATTCAAGCTAAATCTTAAAAGATTGAACCCATAAAATTTAAATCCTGGATCCGCCTCTGAGCTGGGCCACATAGCTTGAGTCAGGATTTCAATAATTTGGTTTCTGAATTTTATAACAACGACTTTAAGTATTAAAAATATGATTTTAAATTTAATGCGTACATATTTATTGAATTTCTTAACGCATCTAAACTATTGGAGCTAGATTCGTTTTTATATCTCATTCCTCAAGTTTCCCTTTTTAATTATTACTCTCTCTATCTCGAAATATTTGTCGTCCTTACTAAAAATACTTATCTCAAAATATTTGTCGTTTTATTTACCCAAGATAAAACTTCTTAGATGAAATAGAAATAGAAAAATGAGAATTAGTGGATTCTGTAAGATAGAGTTGTTAATAATTCTCGCATGAAGCCAAACAATATGTTGCTTTTAATTGCAAAAGTTGTCAATTAGTTATTTGACCATTCAATTCAACTCTTATTACAGTTATATATGGCAGTGGTTTTGCATTTTAAGAGGTTGCTATCATTCTTTTATGCAGTTTCATTCCTATAACTATATCATCCTCTCTGGTCCATAACCATCTCTCCCTCTCCCCAACACACACACTCTTAATTATTAGAGTACTGAAGAAATATATAATTAATCATCGGCGCTATAAGCCTATAATTAGCTTTAATTTATTATCACTAAGGTTTCATGGTTAATTAATCAGAATTATGTCTCATTTTTTCACATTTGTTATTGGGAACCAGACCATAAGTTCAAATGCTATAGTAGCGGACTACAAAAATTGGTTCTATTAACATCTTCTCAAATCAGAAAATGAAAAGGGGATCAGAAAGGAAAAGATGCATGTTGAAAGAAACTTCAAAATAATAAAAAGGAAGAGAGAATTAGTGAATGGCTGCTTTAACATGTCGGCAACATTTCTTGCTGTCTTAACTAATTAATATATACATTGATTTTATAAATGGAAAAGGGCCAAAAATGTTCGTGGACTATCTCAGAAGGTCTATACCTTTCATCTATTTATTTTGCTCAAAAAACCGTCCGCTCACTTTTTTGACTCACCTTTGCCCTTAAAAGCAAGAGATAATAAAATTTTAATTAGACAAGTCCCACAAAAACGTTTTATTTCCAACAAAGAGTATATATAGCATATCAAAATCTGCATATGTTGAGTGGACATGAGAGTTAAAAACTTATATGATCACTCAACTTTTGGTAATTAGCCATTATCATCACTCAACTTTGTTTTGTCTTTCAAAAGCCACTCAACTTTGGGTAATGACCTCTATAGTCACTCAACTTTGTTTTGTCTTCCAAAAGTCACTCAACTTTGGGTAATTGGCCTCCATAGTCACTCAACTTTGGGTAATTGACCTCCATAGTCATTTTAGCTGGAAATATAATTTTCGGTAAATATTTAATGACGTTGCAGTTATAATTTTTTTTAAAAAAGTCTTAAAAATTAAAATCAATAATTAAATTTGTTTATTTAGGATCCAATTCATCATAATTAGTGCATATAATAATAAAGTTTAGAATATTATTCATCATTAATATATAAAAAGAATAAACTTAAACAATATATCTCAAGTAATATTGCAAAGCATAAATAATTAAAAAAAAATCATTCGAAGAATATAAAATTCTATCAATTTAAACAAGTGAGCCAAGAAACACAAAATAAATTATAACCCAAAGTTGAGTGACTATGGAGGCCAATTACATAAAGTGAGTGACTGAAAGACAAAATAAAGTTGAATGGCTATAGAGGCCAATAAAGTTGAGTGACTTTTGAAATACAAAACAAAATTGAGTAATCATATAAGCTTTTTACTCGCAGACACGAGTGTGAATCTATATCATCAATTCTCCAATAAGAATATTCATGTATAATAATAGTATTTCTACCTGATTAATTGCTCTTGTTTTTTTCTTTATTTATTTAACAGTGAGTTAGTCATAGTCTTGAGAAATTCATTTAATTCTCAACAGCAAAAATGTAATGGAATTGATGAGAGATATGATTACAGTGAGATCATCATCATCTTCTTCTTCTTCTTCTTCTTCTTCTTCTTCTTCTTTTTTTTTTTTTAAATTGCTTTCTAGTAGAAGAAAATAAAGGGATAAGATAATCCGCCGACCATTTAATTATGTCCAATCGATTAACCTAGTGATAATGACGTTAAATGTGGTTCTAACCATTTAATTATTTGATACACTTTAATCTTGAAAGTTACAGTAATCTTCCAAGAATATGATTGTAAAGATACAAAAAATAGATGAAAATTGGAGGATTAGGTCATTATGCTACAAAAAAGTTTGATTAGATGCATAATCAAATGACAAGATTATGATCAAATTTTATACAAGCCTTCGTTGACAAGTTTCCTTGCGTGGATAGAAATATGGACAATGACTTTAATTGACGCACTAATTAGACGAAATCAACATTGTAATTACACCTTTATAAGTTTCTCTCACTTGTCCAAAACGATGACCAGGAGTGATTGTGATTATATTAACTAATCTTGCTATAATCCCACTTGCTCAATGATAAAGTTGAGATAAAATGTACTAACAACTAAACGTAATCTAACCAGGATTAGCAAGGCTTCCACAATCTTCATCTAAAATATATAAGTTTGCTTTTAATCTGAGACAACGATAACTTTAGCATGAAAGCAAAATTATCGTTAAGCCACTGATATTTTTTCAGCCTTGTTATGTGTTATTCGAGCTGATGGTTTTTCAAAAATAACTTTTCTATCTCCATAAGGTAAGATAAGATCTGCGTACACTCTCTTCTTCTCTTCAGACCCCACTTGTGAGAATAAATCAGTATATTATTATAGTTGTTGTAATGATAACGTATTTTCTCACACCAATACATAAAGTTTGTCATCAATTATAGTTTCACCTGGAAACATTTGTACATCAATTATAATTTTAGGTACTTTATATAATTTTCTCCAAATTTATCACTTTATAAAAAATGGATCTTGGACCTAAATTACCCCCAAACTTTAGTTCAAGAGGTGAGGTTATTCAAGTAAATATTAGAGGAACCACCAATTCCTTGAAGTATAAATGTGAGATTCTTTATGTACACTTGCAAAAGTTTGTACGTCACTTATAATCTCAGACACTTGATATTCCTCCCAATTTTTACAACATCATTGTTTTTTAGTAAAATCGTTAGCTACCAAAAAACGAAGTTAGAAATTTATTTTTATGGGTTTAAAGACAAGTAAGTTGTATTCAATCTGTAGACTCTCTCGAATGAGTTCGGGGTTTGGTTGCTTTTCTTATGAGGGATACAAGCAATAATATTTATCTAAGTTAATAATATAGATGGAAAGCAAGAAAATCACAATAATGATCAGATCTCAGAGAGTAAGTATATTTCTTGGCCAAACAATAATACAAAAAGTGAGAACTTGGATACAAAAGTGAGATCCCCTTTCTTCTCTCCTAAGCTTTATTTATATAGTCAAACCTCTCTATAATGGCAGCGTTTGTTCGAAAATTTCATGGCTGTCATAGTGAGGTGCTGCTATGTATGTATATTGGCATTTGATGTTTAGATTTCATTTAGCTGTTATAAACAAAAGTACGCAGCTTTTTTAAAAAAAAAAAAAAAAACTTTTTATGCTAGTATAAACGAAACCAAAAATACTTGTTAATCTTAAAATCCCAATTGATGTTCATATTTCATTAATGACAAATTGAAAAGACTAATAAATTACTAAGAAATCCATAACTAGTTATACCATACCGATAAAGAATTAAAATCTAATGAACATATGCATTTAATATTAATTGAAGATTTAAATTTTTAAGTTTGATTTAAGAATTCTAAAATTGTAGATTGTTTCATAAATTCCAGTCTCTTAGTAATAATATAACGTTTGAACTGATGAAGATTTTTGTTCAAACTTTCAGTAAAAGGGAATTCAATAGCTTTCCTTTGAAGGCTGTCTAAGATCTTAATAGTATAATTCAAGATTTTTAGATATTCGTACTAGAAATTTACTATGTACATGACATTAATAATGATTATCATAAATATTTTAATATTTTATTTTATAGATAATATATTTCTTACAAAATATTATTACACAATATTTGAGTGTGACTGTTATAGAGTGGTAATTTTACAAAGAGTGTACCGCTATAATGAATGCCATTGCTGTTATAGGCAGAATGCTGTTATAGAGAAGTAAAATATGACATAAAGAATCGGTTCCGGAAAAAATCAGGCCATTATAGTCGAATGCTTTTATAACAAATAACAATTATAGAAGTTTGACTGTATAGCCAAACCCTTGGTATGTTATCACCCTAGGTGACGCAACGAGTTGACGCAACTGGACTCTCGCGCACGGGACAGCTGCTCTACGACGACTGATGTGATGGGAGTTATTGGGAGTAAGAGGCAGTTGTATAGATTCGTTTGAGACTATTGCAACTGCGGAAACTTCTAGTATGCGCTTTGAGTCTTCCGAGCCTGCTTACTCCCAATGTTTTGAGACCCGACATCCTCGGACCTCGTGTTCCTCGGTACGAGAATACCTTTGGATATTTATTCCCGCATACAATCATCACTAAAGGTAAATGTGCTAAACTTTTTTTTAACGATCATGATTCGAATATGCATGCCTCGACTAATTCCACTCAAAACACTTTCATATTTATATTATGCTATACTTATATATTGCTTCAAAAAATTAGTGAATGTAGTGGTATTTTTAAAGAAAATGTTGCCAAAAACTAGTCAGCAAATAGTCTCTTTTTATTTTATCATCTTGGCGGTTTAAAAAAATCCGCTCTTTAAGTACTTCAACTCAAAATCATTCTTCTTTATTATTGAGGGGTCTTCACTATTTTTATGCTGACTTTCTAAAAAATATAAAAGGAAATATATGAATTATGAATTGAGCAGCGATAGTCAGCATTCCAAAGTACACAAAATATCGACTGCTACCAAGCAACAGAAAACTTAACATGCTAATCACTTGATGATCCAATTAAAAATGAAATCAACAGCTCACTTCACGTTTTTTTTTTTTTTTTTTTTAAAATTATATATATAAGAAAAAGACGACATATAAACAGACTTGAGTATTCTCCTGCTCTATTTACCGCCACTTAATAAATTGGACCACTCTCTCTATTATTCGCCTGCGCAATTTAATCATATTCTCTTAAGGAGTCGTTTGGCACGATAGTGGGATCTCGCAGAATGTCCTATGGAGTTGGATATTTCATGAGATTAGCTAATTATTTCACCTTCTATATGAGATAACTAATTCCACCATTATAGTGATAGTTTAGGATTGGCTAACACCCCAAATTAAACATGAATAAAATTAATCTCAAATTTTATCCCGCAATTAGTATTCTTATCTCACGTACCAAACGTAATTATACACCCGTTGTTCTTTTAAGCAGTCTTAATTGTACAGGTATTTAAAAAAAATCAAGAGACACGTGGCAAACAAGTGGGATCAGCAGACAAGATTACAAGAGCAAGAAAGTAGGACCCCACAAATGATTTGGCATGATGGGCGGTTTGATTCTAGTTGAAAGGATAAAAGGGTATGATTAGTATTGAACGTTGATGATGGCAATGATGGTGTATTTTTGTTTTGATTTGGGGGAATTTAAGGGGTTGAAGGGATGATGTTGGAGATAAGGTTTCAGATGTGCTTCCGGAATTTAAGGCTTCAACCCGACCAATCTTAGTGCATTTTAGTGCTTCTTGTTTGGCTTTTCCCCAACCTTTTTTACCCCCTCCATCTCTATGCAAACCTACCTAAATTTTCTGTCCATTGTTTGAGGGGTGATTTTTTTTTTTTTAAGGGCTCAAAATGCCTTTGAACTATCGGATTTGGTATAAAAAAAGTCCTCCGTATACCTATCGAGCTAAAAAATGTCTTTGCCGTCAACCTTTTGGCTCATAAATGCCCCATTTCTAACGGTCTCCTTAAAATAAAACAATAAAATAATTATTTATGACGTGACGTAATCTGATTGGCCCAAATTTAAACACTTCCCAAATTTAAAAAAAAAATAAAAAAATTCACCCATAACCCATATTTTGACCCGATCCGTTTGGAAAAACTCTACCACCACCATGTCAAAGATCCAATTCCTCTTCTTTTAAAACTAGTTGCAGGAGGAACTCAAAAAGTAAAAATAATAATTTTAATCAAAGAAGCATAATAAGAAAATGTTTATACAATTTTAGTTTAGTGTCTTTACCTAAATTAACTTAACAACCTTATAAGGATATTATTAAATAATAATTCAAGCACATATATATAAAGTAAAAGATTTTTAAATGTTGTACCAAAGTTGTATAAATTTTACCAACCACAAAAAGTTACTACTATATTATATCCATCTCAAATCATCTATTGTGTTTTTCTTTTACACGCTCCTTAAGAAAATATTGATTAAGAGGAGTTTCAAATATTTTACCCTTATTTATGTTTTAAGATTAATCCCTCTTTATTAGATATTTACTATATACTATATATATGTCTTGTATATCCATAATTGAGGTATGATGCAATCCCAGTAGCCGCTAGGTCATCTATGTGGAGTCAAGTCAGGGGGCTCCATACATCACAAGGGTTGTACATGAAGATAGGCACTCGTGAGCATGCATTAGCGCCATACAAAGGATCGCAAGTGTGGAATATTGCATGGGAGGACGGAATGGGGAAGAGTGATGAAGATGGCTATGCATCCAAGGAGGCTAATACTTAAATGCAAGCCTTTTTCAAGTTTCATTTTCAAGGAAGACCAACCAAACAAAGTCCTTACTTCATTTGGGGTATAATTGTAATAGATAGTTTGTCTACCTTATTTCTCTAGTATAAGTAGAAGACTTAAACATTTCCATAGACTTAGACTTTTATGAATATTAATGTTATTAAACTCATTGAGAGTAAAGAGCTTGTGTACGCCTTTGATTGAGAACTTGTTGAGAGGATTGGTTGCTTGGGATTATGAGTCCCTTGAGGTCATTCTAAGAGATTAGGTGCTTAGGTGTATGCAATTTTGGACCACAAAAAATGGGTAATTTGTGGAGGTTGAAAGTTGCAATTTGCAGAGGTTTTAGCCTCCTCTAGCAACTAGCGTAGGCTAAAACTTCTGGGAATTGCAACTTTCAACCTCTGCAAATTACTTTTTTTTTTTTTTTAGTGGTCTTAGCTAATCTAGAGCTTTGGTTGCTGAATTATGTCTTATTTTGTGTCAATCTAGTTATCCCTTTCTTTCCTTGTTATTTTCTTGTCTTTTCATTTCCTTTATTGTATCAAAGTGTTTTGTAATCTTCAAGAACAATTACTAATGAGGGCGAAATGGAGAAAAATACGTAACTAATTTTATCCTTAACTTTTAAAATAACAAATATTAAAATGACCATTTTTAGAAATCATGACAGATAATTTGAGAAAGAGGGAGTACTAATTACTAAAACTATGTTGGAGGGATTAAAATCGACCTTATTTTTGTTAAATTCGATTTTCAATGTCTTTCTCTCTCCATTTTCTAAAAAAAGTTGGCTTTCTATTAAATTAAAGACACGACGATTAATGAGATTTAACTATTGGCTAAGTGTGAATGCCCTAAGAAAGTGAGTGAAGATGTGTGCCAGCTTTACATAAAAACTCAAAATTATAGAACTAACCCTGTGAGGATGACCAAATCTTGTCATTCCCTCTTATATATAATAGTAATAACTTAGGTCTTCTTCTAACGTGAAGCTTCAAGCTTCATTAATGGCTTTTATGGAATTATTCAGCTTTTTTTCTCAGGTTCTAAGCTTCAATTCTATGGTTATTCATGCTACCAAATTGAAAAAAGTATCACCCAATTGATTTTACCCCCAAATTCACAAATTCACCCAATTTGCTGCTATAGCACTGATGATTTTGCGATGCATCAGCGGAGTGAAGTTTTCAAGAATCGGCATCGTTGTTCTAGTCTAATTTTTTTGTTATGAGTTTCATTGCTATGCTTTTTTCAATTATATGTTTCTTTGTACTTTTTTTTTATTCTTGGAATTTGCCGATTTGATGAGATTAATTCAATAAATTGGTGATGATGACGATGAACGGTATGAGGAAGATGAAGAACAGTGAAGATTATTGGCAATTCATTTTAGTTTAATGGGGCAATTAGGCGGGGCGGTTATGGGTTTTATGTGGATTCAGTTTTTGGGTTGGGATTTTAATTAATTATATTTATTTTAAAATTAGCCAATCGAATCCTCACGTAATAAATGAATTTTTTAATTATATTGTTAAATAGTGCCATTAGAAATAAGGACATTAATGAGCCAAAAGGTGGGTCCGGAACCAAAATGACCCTAAGAAAGACCATTTGAACCAAAATACCCCAACAAAAAAAAAGGTTACAAAACTACCTTTAACGTAGTAATTTACTGCATTAAAAGATTTAACTGTAACAGCGGAGTTAAGTCCTTTAACGCAGTAATTTACTGCGTTAAGGGGTCCCTTTTTTGGTTCTTTTGGTTAACTCCTCTTTCTTTACACTTTTTAACGTACTTTAGTCATAGATTAATCATGCTTCGGGACTCCGAAACTTCAATATTTTATACTTATTTTTGTGCGATTAATAAGGCAGGCTCAATACATCAAGGATAAGCTAAACTTCGAATTGCCATTTTAGTGGTTGAAAAGTGCTCGAACTCCATTTTTGTTTGAAGACTTGGTGTCATTAGATTTAAGTTATAACAATATGAAAATACTTAAACTTGTTCATTAATAACAAACCGAAAGTAGTAAAAATACAATCATCAAAGAAAGAAAAAAAACTTAAAATACATTCATCAATTCATGCCCTTGAGTTGATGCAAAACTAAACATACTAATATTCTTCAAATTAACAACATCATCATAAATTAAACATAAAACTAAAATTACAATATTCTTATTCATCATCAAAATAGAAGTCCTCAATATCGTCCTCAGAACAATATTTTGGGTTTCTTAAGACATCTCTTTTTCTGTAGATTATAATTCTCTACTTATTGATGATGCTTGTTCTTCGGCTAACTTTAGCATTGTAAAGTCTGCAACGTCTTGTTAATATTCTGTTGTTTTCTTTTCTAATCCTTTCTACAGCAGCCTCGCAATTTTCTGGACCTATTCAAGGCATGGTTATTGAGTACCTTGTTGAGATTTGAGCGTTGAGATTTTTCACGTCACGAACAAGACGTTGTGATTCAGCGTACCGATATTGGCCATTCGGGACGTAAACCACAATAATATTCACGTGGATCTGAATATTTCAGCTCGCGAATATTGTCATTACGCTCTATTAAAAGGTAGGGCTTGAAATCGTCTCGCACGCGACCACCAGAATAGTTGCTTTGATTTGAGTTGTCGTCACCACTGCTATTCGAATCCTGTGGAAAAAATACCGACCAATCTATGTTTCTACTATCCGCTATTGAATTTTAAGTAGATACTAAGTAGCAAAAGGCTCTTTATATAGGTATCAAACTCAATAGGTTGTGGGATCATGACTATGACTCCACCAACTTTATTTAATACAGTACAGCTATTAATAATATCATGGGGAATCATCGTCATCGGACATCTCACAGTCCGAATCCCACTTGGATCTGAATCTGACGTAACTATGTTGACCATATTATACCCTGAGGCAACGTGTTTTCATCCGATTATTCTCTTCGCAAAAACGATTAAGAGCAAAATTCAACTCTTGTGGAGTGCCATAAGGCATTGACATAGCACGTCTTTTTGGGCATTCTCAAGTTTTGTTCCAGTGTTGCAGCCTCCCTAACATGCCAATTCCACTCATCTGTCATCATGTTGTTGTAACGTTGGTTGTGACACTCGTTCGGGTTATTTGAGTATTCAAAATCTTCACCTAATTCCCGGGTCCTACCTATTGCGTCAAATATGTCACCTGAAGAGAACGTTGTAATACGACTAATATCTCCAAATTGGTTAAAAAATAACATAGTAACTCAATTTTGTGTGGTTGGTAGTTATTCGTCAATTACGTTATATAACACTTGCTAGCATGAAACGCAAATTTTGGATTCGAATTATGAGGTGTTTCTGTATGACAACTGAGGTTGACAACACAACACATAGATATAGCGCGTAAATTTATCGTTATGTATGTCGAATAACGCATAATTCTTCGCGTTATTCGCGCTATATCTGTCCAAACTGCACTAAACTGACATAACGCAGTAAATTCATGTGTTATGCAACACTCCATACTTAATTTGACTTGACGTAACACTGCAAGACACACTAATTGCATGCGTGCATTTGTTGAATATTCAAATGCATTCAACCTTATTAATACGAATTTTGTATGAAAGGAAAACACAGCTTCTAAGTTTTACCCAATTTTTTATACAAATTCTAAGTTTCATTCAACTTTTACATTTTGTACTCTAAATTAGTCAACAAATGAAAGATGTTCCAAAAATTAGGGTTTCTTTATTCTGGGATGGAGAAATTATATTCGAGGAAAATAATTTGCGTTATGACTCTCCCCTAAAATACCATGTTAAGTTTCCACTTAACTTAAAATTCTCAAAACTACTCCAAGCCTTGTATAATAGACTACAAGTTAGTAGGAGTGATTTTGATTTAAATATAACTGGAAGATATCCAATATCATTTACGCCGCAAGGTGTAACTGGTTATGGATAGTGGTACATTTAAGACGATGTTTCTTTGACGGATTATTTGAAGGCGCCTTACGATTATAGGGAATGCATAACTTTAAATGTCCTTGAAATGTACGTAGAGAAGGTCCCCATTAATCGACTTGAAGTCATGGCTGACTCACCATAGAAGCTCCGAAATAGACCTCGTCGGGCAAGGCTATCCGGAAACAAGCTGGGTTGCGAAGCGGAACTTACCCATGAACACAATTACCCTGACATGATCACTTATGAAGGCATTTTGAAGAGTCAAATGCCCCTGGAAAGTTTAAGTCAGGAATTTGATGGGCAGTGGTAAATATTCATTATTATCTTAGCATATGTTTATTACTTGAATGCTACTAATGATGTTGATTATATTTTTTAGGGGTTATACACCTATTCTAAACGATGATCCTTGCTCAAGTTTCGGTGCAGTTGATTACTATCGGTACGTCTATTTTATTAACATCAATAGTATTATTTGATGTATAGTAGTTAAAATACTCTAGTTTCTTATGTAGGGAGAATGTGGTCATTGCACCAAATTATAGGCAAAGACCTGCTACGAACGGTCTGGATTATTCTAATTATATAGTGACATCATCGAGTGACAATGAGGAAATACCTAATACGGAGGAAAGTGAAGATCAAGAAAGTGAGGATGAGGTTGAGGTTGGAATTAATCCTCAATATCAAGTAGAGCTGTTGCAAGACATGATGAATAGTTTGGCACACCAGGAAGAACTGAATTCACAACACCCATTTGACCAGCAAGCGCCTTTGCCGCAAAGCCAATTTCAACAGCAAGAGTCGACCCCGGCTCAGTGGCATTCTGATAAGAGCCCCTATCCTGATCATCTTCAAGATCGCCCAGATGCCTTTGTTTTTACTAGGGATGATGATCATATTCGGCGAAGTTTGTGGAAAGAGTCAGTGGACCTTGTAAAACAGAAGGTTCATATTGAAAAAGGCATGATTTTCAACTCGAAAAAATTATTGCAAAGGGCTGTTAAGATCTATTACATCTAGGGGATGAGGGGGTTCAAAGTTGACGATTCCACTCAAAAACTTTGGTGATTGGTCTGTAAGCGAAACAATCAAGGTTGCCAATGGATGCTCCGTGGTAAAGAGACTGCTGAAAAGATGTGGACTATTTCAAAGTTCTACACAAGGCACATTTGTGATATGGGTGACCTCTCAGATGATCATTGAAATTTAGATACCAATATGATTGCTGCTGTGTTAGTTAGCGACATTGTAAAAAGCCCAAGGTATCCCCTTCGCCTAAGTTTATTTTAATTTTGATGTTAATACGATGTTCCTCGTTGCTATATGTTGATATTTCAACTTATCTAGTTACCTTATTAAAGATTGTATTACAGCCATCCTGAAAGTATATCGCAAAACCGTTAGTAGGCGGAAGGCGTATCTTGGGCGTAGGCGTGCACATGAGATAGTCTACGGCAATTGGGAGGGCTTTTTCAAGAAGTTGCCGAGATACATGGCGGCTCTACAACACTTCCATCCTGGTACTATTGTTGAATGGAAGCTCAAATCGAAGCCTGGTGTGCCTGGTAATAGTTTTGAGTTCGTGTTTTGGGCATTCGAACTATGGATTGATGGTTTTGCTCATTGCCGGCCAGTAATATCAATAGATGGAACACATGTGTATGGGGTATACGACATAAAGCTGCTAATTACAGTTGGAATGTATGCAAATGGAGCTATATTCACTCTAGCTTTTGCAATTGCAGCTAATGAGAGCATTAATACGTGGGGTCTGTTTTTGAACTACTTGAGGCAACATGTTATTAAGGATCGTGTGGGCATATGTGTTATATCAGACAGAAATGCTGGCATATTGAACAATATATTTAATTTGCAAGGGTGGCAGCTGCCCTTTGACTACCATTGATATTGTTTAAGCCATTTGAAGGCAAAATTCGAAAAGGCATATCGAAGCCCAGCACTTTGCAATTGGATGTGGGCGGCTGCAACAGAGCATCCGGAGAAGAAGTTTCACCTGCAGATAGAGATTATTCGGCTAGCGGATGAGGAAGCCTTTCACTAGTTGAATACAATTGATAAAGAGAAAAGGACACTACGTCGGGATGAAGGTAGGCGATGGGGGATGCTGACAACAAACAGCTCTGAGTCATTCAATGGCTTGTTGAAATTTGCACGGGGACTACCCGTCACCGCAATAGTGAGAATGACTTTTAAGCAGGTTGTGGAGCGGTGCGTCACTAGATCAAAAGAGGCTAAAGGACTTGCGGTAGACGGTCTAAGATGGATGCCAAAACCGTCACAAGTGTTCAAGTATCACAAATTTAAGGCTCAGCAACACGATCGGATGGAGTACAACTATGCAGAGCGCATATTTGAACTTACAACAAGTGTGCACCAAGGTAAAGGAGCTAACGTCCACACAATTTGTGAGATTCCAAGAACATGAACATGTGGCAAGTGGCAATTATATCACGTGCCATGTTCTCATGCCTTCAAGTGTTTTCTCACAATGGAAAAGAACGCCTCCACGTACATGGCTGAGGAATATACAGTTGAAAATTATGCAAAAACGTATCTTTGGAAGGTTTTTCCCACTTGGTAGTGAGAGGTATTGGCCACAGGATCCATTTCCATGGTTGCAAATAAAGCATTTATTCGCAAATTCAAAAAGAAAGCATACTCCCGTATTACTAATGAAATGGATGTTGCACCAGGGAGATACACCCGAAATGCTCATTTTGCAATTATGTTAGTCATGATAAGCGCAAGTGTCCCTTACAGCATGGTGGTCAAAATACATCTCGCGGTAGAAATACCTCTCGTGGTGGAGGAAACTTTCGTGGTGGTGGCAGATCTAGTGGTGGTGGCATATCTTGCAGTGGTGGCGGAAGATCAACTCAAGGGCATGAATTAATGAATGTATTTTAAGTTTTTTCTTTCTTTGATGATTGTATTTTTACTACTTTCGATTTGTTATTAATGAACAAGTTTAAGTATTTTCATATTGTTATGAATGATGCAATTTAATTATTTTGAGATTGGTATGAATGCTCCAATTTTGACTAAAAAATAGCACGCTTAAATCTAAACCCTAAAACATAAAGAACTTAAAGCTAATGACACCAAGTCCTCAAACAAAAATGGAGTTCTAGCACTTTTCAACTACTAAAATGACAATCCGAAGTTTTGCTTATTGAGCCTACCTTATTAATCGCACAAAAATAAGTAGGGTTCTATACAAAATATTGAAGTTTCGGAGTCCCGAAGCATGATTAATCTATGGCTAAAGTACATTAAAAAGTATAAAGAAAGAGGAGTTAACCCAAAAAAAAAAGGGAGGGGGGGTGGCGGGGACCCCTTTAACGCAGTAAATTACTGCCTTAAAGGACTTAACCCCGCTGTTATGGCTAAGTCCTTTAACGTTGTAAATTTGCTGCGTTAAAGGTAATTTTGTAACCTTTTTTTTTTTTTTTTTTTTGTTGGGGTATTTTGGTTCAAATGGTTTTGGGGTCATTTTGGTTCCGGACTTCCAAAAGGTTGACGGCGAGGGCATTTTTAGCCTGATAGGTAAACCGAGGACATTTTTGTACCAAATAAGGATATTTTAGGCCCTTTCGCGCTTTTTTTCAATTATTGCTAAAACGAGGGAAGTTTTATAAGCAGGAATAAGCATTTTTACAAAACGGAGGATAATGTGCATTCGATCTCTACTTTGCTATTAAACTATCTTTCAAAAAGATCCGCAAAAATCACTTACCACTAGTCTGCAGGAGGGTTTATTATCGGGCTTTTCTTTATTTTTAGTCTGTCGGTTGAAATTAATAACGGACGCTAGCTAAAATATATACATTGATTTATATATATACACACATAGTATACAAAAAGGTAATTATCCATTACTTTTTCTTCCATTCAAACGGACTTGGTAGAAATTGTCAGTTAGGTTGTTTGAACATCTATTTAAGTATCATTACTAAACTATTGTTTTTTAACAAAAGTCATTAGAGTTGCCTATAGATCATTAAAAAACTTCTCAATTATTTTTTCCTAATAACTTTCTCTGAAGAAATTGTCATCAAAATCAACCAACGTTTTATCTTGCATTTGAAGAGCTTGATAAAGTAAATGTTGACAATTTTTGGCTTCAACATATACAATTGACAAATATCTTTGGACAGAATGAGTATATTATTTTATACTGTTTGTAAATTGTAACCACAAGAAGTATTCCAAATATTCTTTTAAGGGCTTGTAAACACGTTGACAAGTTGCAATTATTTTAATATACTATATTATCTGTTCTGATCTTAAACAAGTTATGGTCAATCCATTTCGAAATGCTTTCACAAATATTTTAGAGCTTGCACCGTATTTAGAATTCCATGAGAATATATTTTTTTATTTTTTTTTATTTTTTTATTTATATATATGGAATGATAAAATCATAAGAATACCAAGAATAGACAACTGTCATCCCCATTTAGTTACAAATTGGCTATCAGCAGAGGAGGCATATATGCCCTTAGATTAGAAAATGAATAAGAAAACTTGGGTGGTGTTATTCTCATGATATAATAATGGACATGTTGAATATGTCAACACCGAAAAAATAATAAGAAAGGACGGAATAAGTTCCCTTTGGACAAAAAAATGATTCCCTCAGCAACATGAATCTGATTTTACATTCGCTTCTTTAACTTCATTATTTGCAAGAGCATATATATCAGCAGCTCACCGACTTTCACAAAAAGCAAAACACCATGGTTAATTAATACCCCACTTGGATTGTCTTCCTCAATTCTCCTGTTGAGCCAAGTTAATAATTACTCCTATATGAAGTGTAATCATATGCCAAATTTAAGATTATAATTACACTAACTTTGAGCAAGAAAGAATGCTAAATACTTGGTGATTTAGTAATCAAAGGCGGAACCAGAAGAAGTTTATGGATTTTGAATTTTCCATCGAACCATATCCAGTTTTAATTACTAGATTTACAATTAAATATTTATCTGTTTAATGAATTTTGTAATATAAAATTATAAATACAAGATCTAAAGGAAAATCTCTTTTTGGAATAGTTTAAACCTTACCTAATGTTATAGCTCCGCCCTAATTTAAATAATTTCTTCTCATTTGCCTAAGTAGTAGTGGACAAAATTACATGATATTATACTGATGAGAGGTTGCAGGTACCTGTAAAGTAGTCGAGATGGTGTACCGAGTTGGTCTAAACATCATCGTTATTAAAAAAATAGATATATTTGGAACTATATTTAGGGTTTTGGACAACAGGAAGTCCACAAGGGGCCTAGCTCCATAACTACAAATTTTTTGAGCCGGAATAGTGGGATGAAACATCGACTCCATATGGGCTGCTGGTTACACAACATGGCTTTCTTTTGTTAAATGTACTACAAACAAATTGAAGAGATTTGAAAGAATTAAAGCAACTTTGAGTATCGCCACATGCTTTAAGTATGGCTCTTCAATTTTTATTTATTTTTTATATATAATTCACGCCGTAAGTGGCGCCACCTTTTTATTGATTAATAAAAATATACAAAATAGAGACAGAGGGGGACTAGGCCAAAAAACCTCTGCCATCGAGCCTACATCAGGGGACAATACAGGGGTAATTCACGACCCATATATTGAGAAAAATATAGCAAAAAGTCAGCTTTCAAATAAATTTATTCTTGCGATGTCTGTGTCTTATGGAGGGCAGCTGAGTTTTGTCTAGAATATATGGCCCGATCGCAGATATAGGAAGCTCCTTCGAATAGAAAATCTTGATTTCAGCATTGTTTATCCCATATTTGGCCAAGGCATCCGCAACTTGATTTGATTCTCTATTGCAATGTTGAATCTCCAAAACAGTACTTGAGAGAATCATTCTAATATCCATAATGATGTTGTGTAGATTCCACGCCAAATTGACTTTTCCTTTTATCATATTAAAAATTAATTGAGAATCACATTCTAGGATAAAATTCGAGGAGCCCCCATATATGCAGCTTTGGCTTCAGCTAAATTATTGGTGCCTGCTCCAATATTGCTAGTAAAGGCCATATTCAAGCTTCCATACGAATTTCTCACGATTTCTCCAGCCCCTATTTGATTACCCCCTTTGCGACTACCATCCATAATTCCATATTAATTTTCACCCAGTCTGCTAGATTTAAACCATTTAACAAGAATGGTCTCAATATGAGGAGTAAGCAAGGAAGCTAGATCGCAAATGGATTTGCTACCGCAGGGCCATGGCTCTTCAAATTGATATGTCCCTTACTCCATACTATACATGCATGAAAAAAGAAAGGATAAATTAATTACTCAAAACAGTGAGAATAATCCATATATACTTGAAGAAGAACGGTTACATGCATGTCGTATAATGTTGGCGATTCGTTTACTATATTAATTCAAATAATAATTGGTTACTCCTGTAATTTGATAAACTTCTTTCTTCATAAGATTAATTAGTAAATGTTATTTTCGCATTGTTCTGGGGAATGAGGAATCACTCATTATTTTCCAGACAGAGTGACCTTTCTTACGATAATAAGTGGACTTCCTAGTCACGATATTTTTGTCGTTGTTAATTTTGGAATCAGAAATTATGCTTTTATGCGTGGGAGTCAACGGATACAAGTTTTAAATACATGCATCTTTCCAATCATGCGTGCAGCATAAGAAACTTTACTGCGAATTTCCCCGAGGTAAAAAATATTGGATATAACCTATATATGTAAAAATAATGGTAAAAACAATTATATCAGTATTTTAACTCCTTGTAGTAGGCTTGTTTTATTTTTCAGATTACTAATCCCCGTTATGGTGGATGTACTTGTAATTGTATTTAAAGAAAAAGTTTTAAAAATATTTCATCCGATTTGGAGTTTTCTTTTGGTACTTATAAGACAAATTAAAAAGGCTGCTAAAACCAACATACTGTAAGCTTCAGATATTCCATTGATTTAATTGTATATATTCATTTCCAGTATACAAAACTGAATTTAATTTTTGTTCCAGATGAGCACAACCACTATTACTGTAGACAAAAGAATCTGCACGTAAAGTATAAAAGATAAACATTGATGCGACATTCCATTTAAATGATGGCGTAGATCACTTTAATTTGTTGAACAATGGCAAACAGTTAATTAAATATTAAGGAATGTTGCTTCCCAAAAGAATAATATTAGGGCATAGCCGATGGATTTAGACCAATCTCATAAAATCTAACAGTAACAAGAATATTCATTTTTGTATAAGCATATGTTATCTATACATGGAGAATTAATTTGATGGCTTCAAAACGTAACTACTTATCTTTCCTTCTAGAAGGGAATCAATTCATGATCTTGTCGATAAGTTGAAGAATGAATAATATACGTAAATATAACCCAACTATACCACACTTTGGATTCTTATTAGAAGACCAAATATTTGTGATGTAATAATATTCTTTGGTTGATAGTATTTTCGGTAAGTCTTGTCAACCTCTTAGTTAATTGCTTTACCAATGTTCTTATTCGGTTCACATCTACCCCGAATTAGTACGTCATAATATCCATAATATATGTCAAATATATCCCAAAACAGAAAAAGAAAGAAAAAAAGGATAAAGCTATTAAAAACGTGCAATTTTCTATATTGGATTGCGTAAAACTGAGGGTGACTAGATATGACTAATAAGAATTTTTATGGACAAAAGTTAATATAATGGTGATTTTAAAATTGAGCATGGTTGATTTTTTTTTTCTTTGAAGTGTTAAAATTGAAATAGAATTATTGCATAATTTTGAAGAGGAAAACAAAAATAATCCTGCATTCCCACTTTGATCTTAACATATTTAATTAACATAAGTAGAGGGACATGAATTGAAACGAGAGATAAAATAATTTACAGAAAATATTATTATTGAAGTGAGTATAGGATAACTCATTTG
This sequence comes from Lycium ferocissimum, assembly GCF_029784015.1. Taxonomy (NCBI): domain Eukaryota; kingdom Viridiplantae; phylum Streptophyta; class Magnoliopsida; order Solanales; family Solanaceae; genus Lycium; species Lycium ferocissimum. The sequence goes on along the minus strand of NC_081351.1, from coordinate 33,893,819 downwards.
AGAGAAAAGAAGTCATTTATAGAAAATTTCTTTTCTAACCCAAATGCCTTAGGCCAATGTGCAATTTACTTAGGGTCTTTCGCACTTTTGCTCCTATTTTGTGTTGGTATTTAAATTTTGCCCTTCAAATGGGCTGGTTTTTAATTTTTGTCCTTCAAAATTGAACTTGTACTGAGCGTAAGTTATGTATCATATATATATCATGTTACTGTACGTAGTTAAAGAACTTACACCGCATTAGGACCTAGCCATAAGTTTTGAACGGCAAAAATTAAAGACCAGCCCATTTGCAGGGAAAAAAAAAATGAAAGACCAATCCATTTGAAGGGAAAATTGTGCAATTACTTGATTTACTTCTGAAGATATGAGGCCCCGTTTAGCTTATCATACTAGATGCACACTCTCCTATCTTATTGTAAATTTTATCATGGCTTTGTATCTTCTCTTCTTCAAAGTAAACATAAATAGAAGCTAAGAAGCATCAGAGTCTACAACATTCACCAATTTCTTCCAAAACAATTAATTCAAAGATCTTTAACATGATATGTGTATAGGGAGTAAGGTATAGTCTCCTCCCTCCATTATACAGTTTTTTGTTGTTTTTTTAAATAAAAATCCACCCAGACACCCGAGTTCGATTGGAAGCTGGATGTTTCCTGAATAAAAATAACGGCCTCAATTTTAATCAAACACTTCAATATGTTAATACCTTCGGATATTAAGATATTAAAAGAATGGCCTCAATTTGAAGTCATGTCATTACATGATTAGCAATATATTATAGTTATAAACTACAAATTAAAGCATGCCTATAGCGTTTGCTTGTAACACTATATCTCTCGAGCCATACAAAGTTCGATCTGTTAATTTATCAACTTGAAAGCTTTTATATACCGTATAATACACTATACTGTATATATTGGAGTATTAACTATTGTTGTTTGATTTGATATACTTTTAAGTGTTTCTTTTGTAATAAACGAGTGATCTAGAGCACTACATATTTATGTGAAGTGTTCCTTCCTAATTCAGCATAAAGTCTTATAGGCCGAAGATGTTCACTTTGCTGGCCTGTATGACGGACTTCTATGAATTCTGTTCGGGTCATGTTGTGAACCAGGCTGATTCCCTAAGGGCCAATAGGCTAGAAACTGGCCCCTACAAACTGATTTACTGGTATTATTGGGCCGAGTAAATTATTGGAGACTTTTATTTGTGATTCAGACCCAATTAGCAAATTGGTTAAAAGGACGATGGTTTAGACAAAGTAGTTTTATGCTTATTGTGATGTTTAGTGTTCTCTCTCTCATCTCTGCTCTGTATCTGATTTCCTTATCCTCCTCAGTATCACTTTAATTCTCACCTCCTTCTTATCAGTTCTTCTATATAATTTCTATTGTTATTTCCTTGTAATTTAGTGAATGGCTTTTAATACAATGAGTTGGGTCCTATTTGTGAGTTGAATTTCTCATTTGTTTTAGGCTGGTTCAGGTTTTCTATTGAATTGCTATACTTTAGGAATAAAAGTGGTGTTGTTTTTTCGGGAGAAGAGCTGAAGAGGAGTTATGTGCAAAAAGATGAACTTAGACAAGGATTACATCCTTCTTAATATCTAAGTGTTATCTCTAATATCAATATACTGTAACATTTTTAAATAGTAAAATGAATTCATTCTATCTTAACATGGACAATCTTGATAATTTTCATTTTTGTATAAAGCTTTTTTTTTTTTTTTTTAATTACATAGAGGATCAAGAAATGGAATGACAAAGAAAATCCGTAAAAATTAAATCACACCTATTCGTTGTTGTTCTGCGTGAAACTTCACCAAATGCCATTAGACCGTAAGCTTAGGTAGTCAAAACATTACATTACATTTAGTACGAGTTGTAGCTTGAGGATTTGTTTTCGACTGGTCATAATCAGAACTTTTTAAGTTAGGGAGACAAAACTAGTTCATTAATCCAAATCGTAAACCTCAGAACGTTGAAAAGGGCTTGACACCAGTACGATTATCTTATAAGACCTCAATTGTAATGGTTTGGATCATAGTACATGCCATCTGAGCTAGCGTTTGGCCATATATTCCCAAAAAAAAAAATTGAAAAACCTGATTTGGGTGACGTTTTTCAAATTTTGAAAATGTACTTGGCCTTAATTTTTCAAAATATGTTTCACATAATCCTAAAATCATGACATGATATTTTAATAACAACTGCTAATAACAAAATTACTAGCTACTACCATTCGTGAAATTACAATTATTTACAAAGATGCAATAAAAGAAAACAATGGTAGTAAAAAAATTTGGGCAAGTTTTAAATGTTAAAAAAAAAAAACAATGATTATATCTTGGACCAAAAATAAGTTTGGAACTGATTTTGAAATTTGAACATTTAGTTTTCAAAATCTCTCAAAATTCTATGGTCAAATAGATATTTGAAAATATATTTTTAAAAATCACTTCCAAAATTTATGGTCAAACGGAAGCAGAATATAAAAGCAGCAAATTGGATAGAAACAGTCAATATTACAAAATATAAACCTAGGTGCTGGTGTGTTTGCTGGTCTTTACAAGAAGGAATATACAGTTTTAATTGGTGTTAGTGGTTGTCGTCAAACCTTGGACTTCCTATAACGCCGTTTGTGGACGGACATTCATTACATGTAATCATCAGTTTCAAGTCTTCTCCAAGACTTCACCTACTACTTCTTCTTTTTTTTTTTTGGCAAAAATTGTCCAATGCAAACAGAACAACTCCCCTCTCCACTTCTTGGCTTCACTTTTAGAATTATTAATTAATTATATTATACTAGCACTCCGGAGAAAATGAATTTAAGATTTAGATTTTATGAATTCGAATTTGTAATTTTAGCATAATTTATTTTATTTATTAAGTTTGAAATTTATTATTTATACTGATTTAGTGAATCCATTACAATATACTTCCTCCTTTTCTAAATAAATGGTGTTTTAGGCTTTTAAATTGTTTCAAAATAAGTGGTGCTTTAGAATTTCAAGAAAGAAATTGATCATATTCTTTTAAAATTACCCTTATTTACATAATCAAGAATTATTAAGTAGCTTTTTTAGGAAGGAGGGAAAATGTGATTAGAGGTAAGTTAGTAAACACACTCCTAATTTTCTAGAAGTGAGCAATTTCTTAAGGGGTGTGCATAAGATAAAAGCATCACTTATTGTGAAACGGATGAAGTACTATAAAAACTGAGTTAGGGCCTGTTTAGAAAGCTACCTGGTAATTGGAATTGGTGTAATTACTGGAGTAGTAATTATGCAACCTAGTAATTACACAGTAGTGTAATTACAACGACCTATTTGTTTGTCATATCATAATTACAGTGTAATTACAGGCGTGTTGTTTGGTTGCACAAGTGTAATTACACAGTTAGTTTAATTTAAAAATAAAATTTAATTATAAAAAATTTAAAATTAATATTTAAAAAATATTTGCCTTCATAGATGATATTAAATTTGTTATTTAATAACACATTGTTTCTTGAAAATATATTAATTAATAATCATATATTTGTAACTAATATTGTAAAAAATAATTGATATATATATATTTCAAATTAATAATATTTAATTTTAACTAATTATAAAACATAAAAGAAGACTTTTTTTTGTGAGAATGTCATGGATTGGATGTTTGACAAAAAAATAATATTTTTAAATATAATGCCATAACATATTCAAATGTTTGACACAAAAAATCCATCAAATGTAAGTGAAAAATAAACAACTTGCAATGTGAAAGCAAATAACTTAAAATTGAAAATATAACCTAAATTCAAAATCCAAAAGAAAAAGTTTAACATAATACTCTTTTGTCAAATTCCAACATTATATAAGTAAGTTCCAACGTAACTTAAGTAAATAATTCAAAAGAAAGGTAAAATATAAATTTATAACTTCATTCACAATGAAATTCTATTTTAATAATGTCACTCGTTATATGCCAAGTTTGTTAATGACTCATTCTTTCCAATATTAAGAGGTGTAGTTTCAAAAATTAGAATAATAACACGATTATGCTAAATGAATAAAATAAAAAATACGAGTAATCTATATATAATATAAAGCTAGGCATAAATAAGGTGATGTGGCACCTCTCTATGACCTCCATTGCTATTTATCTTTTTTGTCAATTTTTTGGCCTTTTACCTCATTTTATCTATTAAAAAATTCATAGAAAAAGAACCTAATTCACTACAAGCATAAAAAGAGTAGTTATTGCAATTAAATGCTCAACTTGCATATGCAAAGAGACAAAAAAAAAAAAAGGTTAACCATAATTAGATATAAGCATAAACATCTTATTTATTGCAGTCTTTATGACGACATTAATTACAAGTTAATGTAAGAAAAGAATTCCAAAAATAACTTTTCAACGGAAGGAAGTGGCGAGGCCTTTTCTCTTCTTTTCTTTTTCATTTTAAAATTTTATGTGCTAGATTGGAAATAAAAAAAAAACAAAAGTCAGATTTCTTAACAAAGCAAATTAATTAGAATGAATGAAATGGACACGGTTATACATATGAAGCAAATTAATGCTTTTAATATATTCTTGAATGTGGTGATAGTGGAGGATTAATTGTTCCCCTCATCCTCATATTTTCCCTATCTACTATAAATAGGCTTGACGTCCTCTCTTTGGACATCACATTCTATCCATTTTATGAGTTTCTTAATATATATTTTTTTACTTTATTTTTATCAAGTTGAAGTAATTTTTCGGCAATACAAAAATTAGATAAGTTGGTGTTGGATCTGTACAAACTTCCCGATGGACAACAAAGAAAAAAAAAAGGGCGATAATATGAGGATAGAGACGGAAAGAAAATCTGTTCATATATTTTTTGTTGTTGGTTAGTTTGAATATTGATACGAATTGTTTTATATTTATGTTTTCAGACCGTTGGAGCTTACAAATGTGAAGGCAACTTTAGTTATCTCCCCTCCATATTCAGGTAAAAACTTTGTTCATTATACTATTTTCTTGACATTTTTGCGTAATTATTTTATGTTAACTCACTTTTTAAAAATTTTGTGTGAATTTTCCTTAGCCAATATGTTTTCCTTGGCCAATATGTTTGTTAATATTTTTATTATCATATATATATATATATATATATATATATATATATATATATATATATATATATATATATATATATATATATATATATATTGCACTAAAGGTCTAAATACTTTTGGATGCAAAATTTTTATCACATTATTTTTTCTTCATCTTATCTGAAATCTAGTGTTCTCTGCCACTAAAAAAATGTTGGGGTTTTATATATGATTTTCTTATTGAAATTTACATGTACCAATTTAGAGTGAATTTTTCATACTTAGTCTATAATTATTTTATCAAATTCTTTCCGCAAAATAATTCTATACATTTTTTTTAAGGATTTCGATCTTAGTTTTTCAGAATATAATGACCGCGCGAAGCGCGGACATATACGCTAGTTACATGGAACCACAAAAAGTAAAAATTGGGAATGAGAAGAAAGGAAATGAAAAATAAATAATATAAAAAGAAAAATACGTTTTAAAAAATAAAAATAATTAAAAAGTAAAAATAAAAAAGAAATTAAAATAATAGATAAAAATAAATAAAAGAAATTAAAATTATAGAAATAAAAAATAAATTAAAATAAATTTAAAAAAAAAAGTAAAAAGTAATCCTATAATTACACCCAATTCTCAACCCCTCCCCCCTTGAGAATTAGAGAGTGTAATTACACCCAATTTCGATCTAACTATTTAATTACTTGATTAAACAAATAAATTAAACTGTGTAATTACATTTAATTTGAATTACCGGCTTTCCAATGAGGCCCTTAAAATTATTCGATTCAAACGAATCCATAATTACTGCACTAGGTCTGTCCTGGCCATTCAGCTACTATCATGCTGACTTACCCAATCACCACCTCCAATTGAATGTCACTTGTTCTTGGTATTTGTTTCACTGACACTTTTTAGAATTTAGAAATTAAAAGGATGTTGTAATTTTTGGATCTTTTTATTGTGAACTGCTCCACTATCCCATTTTAATTATCGTCTTAGTTCAAGAAATTTATCTTTAAAAGGAAAAATCAATACATCTTTATTAAACAGAGATAACTTAGTAAATTATAATTTGCATTTGTTGTTTCTTAATCAGCGTAATAAAAACTAAAGCGACGGTTAAAATGAGACGGAGGGATAGATTTCATTAAACAAATAAACTCGTAATAGAAAAAAACATTTCTCAAATAAATGGAACAAACATTAACTACTTTATTATTTTTGAAAAATCCTTTTGGACAGTTATTTTACAAAAATATTTATCTAAATAAGTATTTTTTGGAAGCTTCGAGGAAAGGAGTTTTACTTGCACGAGAATAAAACAAAATTACATTTTGCAAAATTCTGTATAAGGTAATTATAACACTCCTCCGTCCATTTATACTTGTATTAAAAAATAGTTGTTCATTTTTATTTATCCAATTTGAAAAATCAAGAAATAATTTTGTATTTCATATCTATTTTATCTTTACTATTAATTATTGGGTTGAAATTTTTTATGAATTATTAGTGATTACACAATTTTTAAAGTATAGTTGATTGATTCCAATCATTATAAAATTTTAATTATTTGTGATATAGTAAAATTGTTTATTTATGACTCAAGATGTGCCAAGTGACGGACAAAGTAGTGGTAGTAACATTTTTCAACTCCTTAGAGATGCCGGCGTTTCCAAAGTCAGTCAACCAACTAAAAGCCCCCAAGTAAAAATCGGGACATTGAACATGTCAACAAACATTTAACAAGCTTTTGTTTTTACTATATATAACAACACCCAATCCTTCTTTCCCTTTCATAAACCAACCAAAATTCTTACCAAAAACATTCTAATTTGGAAGGAAAAAAAATAATCATGTGTTACGAGGTTAAGTGTTCGACTTGTGGAAAGACAAGTTGGGGGGGTTGTGGAAGACATGTTCCTTCAGTTTACAATCGAGTCCCTGAAGGTCAACACTGTCACTGCAAGAATTGGCCAGGTGTCAAAACCTCCGGTGAGGGGTCTATCTCCGGTGGCTGTGACGGTGGTGGTGACGCCAGGGAATCTAAACCTTCTTCTTATTGTACTATTCTCTAATTAGAGCTGAGAACTTGAATAATCTCTCTTTCTTTTTTATTTGTACTCTAATTAATCAGCGTTGGTTGGAGTTGTCAGTCATGTTTGTTGTTAAGTGCTAATTAATTAATGTAATAAAAGGCTATGGTTATGGAAAACTAATCTTGTTTTTTTTTTTTCCAATAAGGTCTTTTTGTCACATTATTTTGGTCTATTTAGGTCAAATTTAATGATTTATGCTTACTTAATGTCATTTCTATCATTTCTTCTCAAAATTTATTTTAATTTAAAATTGTACAATATAAGTTACGATACTTTTTACATTGTGTGGCCAAATTTGTATCCAAATGGGGTAAATTCTATTGATGCATATTGTTTCCTAGTCGATATCAAGCAATATGAGAAACAGCGAAGGTGGAAATGGTGGTGCTAATGGCCGGAGTGGTTGTAAAAGGAGAGGAGATGATAGTGGTGGGTGAAGAAGGTGAAGAGAGGGGTAAATTAGTTGGGTGGTGAGGTGACATATCATGTGGTGTCCATTTCACTGAATTGTCAATGTCATGTCAGATTTGGTATCCACCTTGGATAATTTTAACGGAGGAAGGGTATATTTGGACTAAAGTATAACAAGAGGGTATATTTGGACCCAAAATATAACGGAAAAGGTATATTTGAACTCAAAGTATAACAAAGGATATATTTGGTCCTTTTCCAATAGTACAAGGGTATATTTGGCCCTTTTCCTAACATTATACCAACCAAAAAAAAAAAAAGTTCTTCTACAATTCAAGAGGCTAAAATGGAAGTCGAGAAAAGAAAATGATATGAAGGATTAGAAATTTAAAGATGAATTATTATCACAATCACAAAGAAGAAATGGTTATTTGGCCCTTTACAATTTTTTTTTAATTTTTTAATATTTTTGCAAGAGATTTTTATTTTTTACACATAAGAGATTTGATAAAGTTATCTTCTTCTATTCAAATTGTAAGAAGCCAAGAAATTTGATAAAGTCATTTTTTTCTATTTAAATTGTAAGAGGCCAAAATTTTTTATTTCCTTTCACAAAAGTTGTGTAACTGAAAAGAATCAAGAAAACTCAAAGGCTTCTTTGTATTGATGCATATTAGAGATGTACATAATATATATCTTCTCAACCAAAAGAAAAGGAGCAAAAGATATTCCAACCCCATGGACCAACCGGACAGCTTCCATTTTTTTGCACGGATTGCTCTTCAAAAGCGTAGGTCTTTAATTTTTTGAAGTATTTCAAAGTCTACTTTTGTTTGCTTCAGCTTGGCATTGTTATCAAAAAAAAAAAAAAAAAAAGAAAGATAAGGTTATCATAATTAAGATTGGAAGAAAGATTCTAATGTTGAGATGCGCAGACAGTACAAATGTTTATACGGAGAAATGGGAATTCTAAGTTGCACAACATTATTAATTAAAAAAAAAAAAAAAAGTGAAGATATTGGATAAAAATCCGGGTGGTAGCGCTGGCGGAGACACCTTTGTACATGAGTGTCATCTAATATCACTTATGTGATATTTTTTGCTTTTCCAGATATTCAAACAGTGTAAATTTTGATCAATATGCTAAAAGATGTTTCTTCATCACGCTGATATGTGAAAAATTACATCTTAGAGTATTTTTCGTATATTTTTTGAATATTTAAATGTTAATCTTAAAATATTGAGCTGATCTAAATCAATCAAGATTTGAAAATTAGTCATGAAATTAACTATTGATAAGTGAAAAATCATATAAATTGGAACGATAATTTCTGTAAAAAACTAATGTGTATATATAAAATAAGCAAATACAACCCAAAAGCAATTGGCACAGGAAGAAAAATATCAAAAACCAGCCTCTAAAATCTGAGATCCAAACTCATATATACTAGCCCAGTTATAACAACAACAACAATAATAACACAGGAAGTGTAATTACAAGCGAGTGCAGTAAAAAATGATGTATCATAGACCTTAATTCTACTCTTTGTGAGGTAGAGAGAGGTTGTTTATGATAGACTCTCGATCCAATTATAGAAAACCAATATTTTTTTTGCAAAATTCTACGTACACTATTGGGTGGTCGGATTAATCAATAATTATAATTGTATTACCTGGCTCTTCGATTCTGAAACCATACTTCCACTTGTCGAGGACCTGAGCTTAATCGTCTCGCTAGATCTCGCTTTTGCTTCTAAAAATTTATTTAAGTCATCTTAGAATATTTGAAACATTCATGAACAAGAAAATTAGAAAAAAATAAACATAAGGTTAAAGATAACTTATAGAATTAAGAAAATTAGAAAAAAATAAACATAAGGTTAAAGATAACTTACAGAATTAAGAGTAGTGTGCTCTTTGAAGCTATCTTCTAAAACATCAGATTGCTCCTTACTGAGTCTAAGTTTCTTCCTCGTACCATACTCATGAACATCTTCATCATGATCTTGATCATCAACTAATGCCTTTGGAGAAATTATTTTAACTTTATTGGTCTCTAATTGTACTTCTTTTTCAAGGCTAGCATCTCTTTCCCTTTTGACACTTGTGTTAGAAAACGAAGAAACCGACGAATTAACTCGAGGGTTCATGTTACAATTTGTGAACTCTGATGAAGTTGATAAGCAAAGATTTAAAGAAGGGATTTGGAGTGAAATGAGAATTAAACTTTAACAAAGTAGTATTGTCAATATATTAGAGGTTTATAGAAAGAAAAATGAAAAAGAAAAAGAGTCGGGTTTCTTTTGGAAAGGTGAGTGTGGAAAAGCTGATTAATTAATTAATTTCTAATTAAAGCAAGGGACACCAATCTAGATTGAGCAAGGGACCGGGGGCGGAGCCACGTTAGCTCCAGGGCGAAAAATTATAGTGTATTTTCAAAGTTAAAATTATTTTATTATGTATATATAGTAGATGTTGAACTCCCTGACTTCTTCGTGTCTTTCTGGCTTTTAATTTTTGGCTCGTAGATGAAAATCCTGGCTCCACCACTCTGAAGGGACACCAATATAAACCGTTGTCTCTTATTAATCACTTTCTCTCTCTCTTATCTTAGGTTGACCAAGATTAGCACTCTATTCACACACACAGAGTAGTAATATTTATGTATATGACCAATAAAGCATATAAATTATAGTAATGTGTACAATAGCTGATATACGTAAGTGATACGTGGAATAATTTTGAAAGTGGATGAAGCAAAAGAACACGAGGGAAGGGAATGGTTTGTCGCTTTTTAATTTGTAGTATATTATATCCTTCTTCTTTTTCATCCTCAAGAAAAAGAAACGCTAATTTATTTTGGTTTTAGTCTACTTGGGGTCGGTTTGAAAGAAAACATAGTTATCTTGTTTATGGTTTACGCGTTTCAAACTTTAGGCGTACACATTCAATTCTAATCTAAATTGTTATATATTTCGTTAAAGGACAAGCTTTGTGTTCAACTAAAATATGTAATTATTCAATTCAAATATATTATCTTTTAATTTAAATTAAAATTCAAGTAATTTAGTCTTTCTATTCAAATTCATGTTTTTCTTAAATAGCATTTTTTTTCCACGTTAAGCTATATATTCGTTCCACATTAAAATAGAATTGCACATATAACACAAAGATTACATTCGTATCGGTTAACTTTTAAAAGATTTAGTTGAATCATATATTTAAAAAAATAAAGTTAGTGTAAATTTTTTCTCCGTATTTTTAGTTATTTATCTTGTAGTGTGTAATTTTTGGCATTTCAATTTTCATACCATCGAGGTCTTTTTATTTCTCAAACAAAAGGTATATAATTTTCATTACTATAATACCTATTTTAAAATATTATATTGTACTCTTATTCTTTATTTGAAATATTATATTATTAGTTTTATATGAAATATAATATATTCTTAATTTATTCCAGGTTATGATATAGCTATTCCAACTTGTCGTGTTAATATCTAGCAATATATTAAACTAAAGTTCTAAAGTACCTCGGGGCACTTGGCCAAAAGGCCATTTTGGAAACTTATTTAGCCAAAAGGCCATAAGTGTTTAGAAATTGGTGCTTTAGACACCATTTATGATGCCAGCACGTCAAAAAATTGCAGTGTCAAATTCCAACCCCAAAGTTTTTAAAACTACACTTTGGCCCCCAACCCCCACCATTTTAACTACCCAAAAAAAAAAAAAAAACTAAATGTTTCCCTCCAAAAGCTCCCTATTCCAGATCCCGTTTCTGGCCAAAATTCCGGCATTTCGTCGGAAAATCTGTCCCCAACGACTGAAAGCTTCTCTATTTCAACCATTTTAACTAAAAACTCGTAGAAATCATTGAAAAGGGTCTTTCCAATTGTTGTAAAAGATCAGTTTTCCGGCGAAACCTCCGGCCTTATTCCGACATCGGAGTTCGTTTTGGGATTACAAATTCTCTTTTGTATTCAATCCGCCATTGTTGTAACTGGTAAGAGCTTTATCCCTGCTCCTTTTCGTTCTGAATCTGGTGTTGTCCGTCTTTAATCATAGACCACAGTCATCGACTAGTCATCGATGAGTCATAGACCATAGTCATAGTCTATTATAGAATTATTATGGCGTCGATTGTAGAATATATTATAGTACGTGGTGATTACATGGGTAAATGGGAGGAGAACCCAAAATGTTGGAATTGGATTTCTTATAGCAAGGTGACAGTTTCGATTGCCGTACATCGCAATGGTAAATTCAACGACCTGGTTACGAGCCTAATCGAAAGCGGGGAGCTAAATTGTGACCCCAATGACTTGCGCATTAGCTATATGATTAATGCTCTTCCCGTAAGGGGAAAAATACATCCTTCTTTCATAACGAATAATAGGCAGGTGGGATTGTACATGCTTGATGGTGCTTCAGATGGTTCTAGGCCTGTTTTAAGAATAAATGTTGTTGAGAGTTTCCAAAAAGCTTCTACTTCAGCTGCCCCACCTCCACCCCCACCATAGCCGCCAGCCGATGACAATTCAATACAATATGAGGGCATGGGTGATCATTTCATGGATACGGATGATCCTGATAGTGATGACGAAAAGTGTGATAGAGACGACGAGGGTGATGGGCAGCCAAGTAGTTCACTAAGCAACCACAACTTCAATGATGGAATCGGTTTCTACCTCGGGCAAACATTCGAGAACAAGGAGTATTTAAAGATTTTGTTGAAGCAAGCTGCAATAAAGACCCCGTTCTATTTTAACCGAACAAGAGCAATAACAAATATTATAAGGTGGAATGCACAAATATTATGTGCTTGGACAATTATAAACCAACCAGTAATAAACTACATTAATCTATAATAACTCAAAGCCCAAGAATATTATAGACAGCATTGGTCGATGCTAAACTTGAGAAATAAAGTCGACTTTTGGAATGAGAAGCCTACTGAATTTGCACTATTCTAACGGACAAAAAAATAATTTAAAATCAAATTAAACCTCAAATCTCAAATACCAAATTGCACAAATCTTAAACCGACGATCGTCAATAGCTAACAGTTATGGTCAACAATCATCCACATGGTGTATATATATAGACTAAGGCCAATATTTGTCTAAAAAGGCCAAAAATAAATAAAATTAATTAAATAAAAAGACTTGATCCTATTTAAATATTATAATAACACTTTAATACATCATGTATGAGTCCCCATCCATTAGACACATGATCTAAAGAGTTTTAGGACACCTAATAGTCCTTAAATCACTAATATTAGCCTAAAGGCCAAAAATAAATAAAAAAGACTTGATACTATTTAAATAAATAACACTTTAATAATCATATGAGAGTCCCCATCCATTAGACACGTGATCCAAAGAGTTTTAGGACACCTAATGGTCCTTAAATCACTAATATTAGTTTTAAAAGCCAAAAATAAATAAAATAAAATAAAAAGACTTGATCCTATTTAACATTATAATAACACTTTAATACATCATATGACAGTCCCCATCCATTAGACACACGATCCAAAGAGTTTTAGGGCACCTAATGGTCCTTAAATCACTAATATTAGTCTAAAAAAGCCAAAATAAAATAAAATAAAATAAAATAAATAAAAAGACTTGATACTATTGAAACATTATAATAACACTTTAATGCATCACATGAGAGTCCCCTTCCATTAAACATATGATCCAAAGAGTTTAATCACAAGTAATGGTGTCTTTAGAATAATGTTGTGCTTTGAGAGCAATAACTTATTGTCAGACTAATTGGATAGTAGTGATATGATTACCATTACTTGTGCTTAAACTCTTTGGATCATGTGTCTAATGGACGGGGACTCTCATATGATGTCTTAAAGTATTATTATAATGTTTAAATAGTATCAAATCTTTTTTATTTATTTTATTTTATTTGTTTTTGGCTTTTAAGACTAATATTAGTGATTTAAGGACCATTAGGTCTCCTAAAACTCTTTGGATCATGTGTCTAATGAATGGGAACTCTCATATGATGTATTAAAGTGTTATTATAATGTTTAAACAAGATCAAGTCTTTTTATTTATTTCATTTTAATTATTTTTGTCTTCTTTAGACTAATATTTAGTGATTTAAGGACCATTAGGTTTTCTAAAACTCTTCGGATCATGTGCCTAATAGAGGGGGACTCTAATATGATGTATAAAGTGTTATTATAATGTTTAAATAGTATCAAGTGCTTTTATTTATTTTATTTGATTTATTTTTGGCTTTTTTTAGATTTGGGGTTTGGGGTTGGGATTTGGGGTTAGGGTGTTCTTTTTTTTTTTTTTTTGGTCTGTTGGACGTGCAAATTTAGCAGGCTTCTCGTTTCAATAGTCACCTTTATTTCAGTGATTTATAATCAACCTTAAAGGTCCATCATAGATCGTGTCAATGAGTTATTATAGATCATAGTCGTTTATCATCAGTTAAGTCTATTAATAGACCTACCACACTTAGCTTTATTTCGACGGTTAGAAAACAAATGCAAATATAAAAAAAGGGCATAAATAAAACACAACACAAGAAATATGAACAACAACCATATATTTCATTTCATTGCAATATGAAAGCCCAAAAGCTTCCATCATCAACTTTCACCAATGAAAGCTTTGCAAAATACTTACAATAAAAAGAAACAAGTGGCATCGGTTAAGTGAAACATCACCCAATGGCTACATTTGATCAGTTTGATTAGACGTGGAAACTGCAGAATTAAGAAAGGTACTCATTACGCTGCTCAGTTCCCCATGATAACGGTTTTAATTGAGGAATATAAACCTCCAAAAGGAAGACTAATATCCTAACGGTGAAATATCATAGACCAACTGAATGGTATATTATAAAACCACTTAGAGTCCATGATAAACTGATACAAAGTTGATTAATATTGAACTTGCATTTAGTTTTCAAAACTAATACAATAAAAATACATTAAAATTTAAATATATCAAGTGGGATCCTCTCTCAAATATCGACACGTTGTTTTCTTGTGACCAGCCCCCTTGCAAATCGAGCACTTGTTTCTCTTTCCTTTGCTACTTTCCTTAGGCTTGAAAGTTTCTATGATGCCAGGAATACGCTTAATTCTCTTTCTTCCAAGTCTGGGCTCATACAGGTGTGGAGGAATGTACATGTTTGTATACTTCTCTGACACTTGCCATTTTGACCTTGGAGGGAATAGATAACTAGTTTCAACAAATGCAAGAATGTAAGATTGAACTTTATACATAGGCAAAGAATACTCGTAGATGTTTGAACCATAATCAACACCGTACTTCAATCTCAATGCTGCCATCGCGTGAGCGCATATTAGTTTTCCCAAGTCATACTCTCACAAGAACATGTTTTGTTCAGTAGATTGACTTTGGCAGTTGGTCCACTGCCGACTACGGCGAACTCATCGGCATCCTCGTTTATATTATTGACAAACAAGGAGTCTCCCTCATTCATTTTCTCCCTTATCGTCTTTTCGGCCGACGACACAAATAAATTGATTGAACTGCTGATATCTGCACGCCTCTGCCTGAAAATTTCAACAAACCTCCTAGAAATGGAAGTGAATAAGATAGTCACCGATCCATATACAAACAATAGAGTGGCATTGATCAACCACGATATAAAACAAGAATAATCGATCAAAAGTCTAGTAATAGACCATAATGCATTTGCAAAAATAAAAAACAAACGACGGAAGATCGAAACAAGCAAAATAAGTATAGATAACACATAAGCAAAAACAAAAAAAGAATGATCGAAACAAACAGTTAAACTTCCAAAATTTTGAATAAATATCAGAATTTTATGAACATCATGAATCGCAAAAAGTTAACAACTTTCAGGGCAATATGGAGCTCAAAATACTCGGACAGGTTTACAACATTTTTGAACCACGATATAAGAATAATCGACCAAAAGTCTATTAATAGACCATTATTTATAGAGCAAAAACACAAAAAGAAAGATCGAAACAAGCAAAATAAATATAAATAACACACATTTCGACGAAAAAACAGGCAAAACTTCAAAGATTTTTTAAAAAACCAGAACTTTATGAACAGAAGGTTTTTCTCAAGATCGAAAAAAATAAAAAATTTCATGGCAATATGGAGCTCAAAATGCTCCGATGGAGTTGCAAAATAAAAGAAAGTACATGGGGACGGCGGCTGAAGAATATTGAAGCTTGGGGGAGAGGAAGAATAGTTGGAAGTTTGAGAGATTTTTAAATTTGGGAAAGTGAAAAGGCTGATGAGAGAGAGAGGGCTTTTCTATATCTTAATAGAAGTGAGTGGGACTAAAGTTTATGTTTTAAAATCCCACAACTTTCTAAAATTATAAAAAGTATCTCATTCTCATTTTTCTAAACCCTAAAATTGAAAAATAATTGAAAAAGAAAATGAGTGGCCACAGTGCAAATTGAAACTTAGAAGTGGCCTTTGTCACAATCATCTCAAGTAACTCACATTCAATTTTTTTATATATATTTTAATTTTAATTTTTAAAACTTATCTACATATTTAAAAATTTCATCTTTTGCTTCTAATTCATTTAGATTGCATGCTTAGTTTGTTCCTTTGCCGGATTTTAACCGGGCCATGTTTGATTGGAATATAAAATATGAATTTGATTAAATGGGTTTGATGAGTTAAATATGTCGATTACTAAAAACTATGGGGCTCTAATGACATGGCATGCCAACTAGAAGAGAAGAAGACTTTTGAGGTGTTTACGTACTTTTTGAGGAAAATAGTGATACTTGAGTGACTTTATTGTTCTAAATGAAACAAAAGTGATTTTTGTAGGAAATTCCCTAAACTTGGGTTACCATCCAAGGAATTAACTCAACATACTTATCGTTTTATTTACCGAAGATAAAACTTTTTAGGTGAAATAGAAATAGAAAAATGAGAAGTAGTGGATCCTGTAAGATCGAGTTGTTAATAATTCTTGCATGAAGCCAAACGATATGTTGCTTTTAATTGAAAAAGTTGTCAATTAGTTATTTGACCATTCAATTCACCTCTTATTATAGTTACTAGTTCTTTGGAGGCTCGTGCTAAGCCCGGGTCCAAACTCTAAATATCAAAACAATAATATTTTGCATGGATTTCCCTTCATATGGACTGGTCTTTAATGCTTGGCCCTCAAATTTGGTCTTTAATTTTTGCCCCTGCTTCTCATTTAATGAAAATTTTTGGGTCAAAGTAACCTTATTCGCTGGTCTATGAAACCAGAGATTCTGAGTTTGATCCCCAGCAGAGTAAAAAAAAAAAAAAGTTCGCAAGGCCAACATAAATGAAGTTATTCAGCATAAGTTGTGTAGTAACTAATTCGCTCAGCATAAGTTTATAGAAATTTTGCCTTGTCTGCATAAGTTTTGTAGAAATGAAGTTATGCCGGATAACTTAAATCCTACAGAATTTATGCCGGACAAGGCAAAGTTTCTATGTAACATTTAAAAAAATTCATTAGATTATGACATAAATTAACATTGAGCAAACATGTAACACGTGTGTTGAACAATAAATAGTAGCCTAAAGAAATGCAAAATAAATACATTTTGGGTTATTTCTTAATATCAAAATAGTTTGGGTCATAGACATAGATTTAGTCATTTCACCATGGGTGCAATTATGTAGGAGTATATTAGTACATAAATATAACACTTATATAATTTTAGATATATAATCCTATCTCTTGCTCTGTATTTTTAAACGAGAGGTACACAAAAAGTCATTGCATCGGGCCAATTTAGTAAACATACAATGAAAAGGCTTGAATCCTTCTTAGAGTATGGCTGCAACTATAAAAAATAAAAAATAAATGGTCCGTGAAAATGTAGAATTATGGAAATTGGGAAAAAAGAAAAAATATGTGCATGTAGTATAGTAATATGTGGGACCCTAAGCAAACTTTTGAAAAGAATTCAAGGACATTTGTCAATTGTTTGTTGCTCCTTTGACACCACCTTTATTGCCTTTTATAATTGCCATCAAACTTTAAAAAATTTATCAAAACACATATATGATAGCTATGTAAATAAAGGCCAATACAGGAACAAAAATGAAAGTTCTAAAGATGTGAGGACTACAAAACTCACAGATCCTCATTTATATAGTATTATTTTAATGAAAGTTTTTGAGAGTAAAGTCTTTTATCTTATGGTGGATTAACTTCATTATTTTTTTCTCAATTAAACTTATATTGGTAAACTCATTTTTTGCAAAAATGATTACAGTATGTAAGTAATATCGAAATTACTTGATGCTACAAATTATTGTATGATGACGTCAATGAAGTTAATTTATAAATAAAGATAGCATTTAAAATTAAATAATTAAAAGTCTTGATATGACAAAATACTTTTATAAATGTTCCTTCAGATTAAATCATACTAAAAGAATTGAAACGTTAATGAAATCACTTGTTTTTCTTACTTTAATCTTTCCTTTTCCTTAAAAAATTCATATTAAGAAATGATGTATTTTGACTTTTTCTTAATTTAAGTTACTTTTTAAGGAAATCTATATTGTAATTTCTTAAACATATAAGGAACATTAGTATTTCATATTTAACTTAACCATTTTGTCCAAAATTACATAAAACATTGGTTATCCTATCTCTTGTAAAACATCGCAACGTTAAAAAATGTGAAAAATTACTTTCATTATTATTTAATATTATTTTTATTTGGAGAGTTAAACTCTAATTTTTAAATTATTTTTTCCAAACATTTTTAGCTATATATATAAAATGTTTTTTAGTTTAATAACTTTTTTACTTGTCCATAATAAAAAAAAAAATTAAAAGACAATTTGACACAAGCTTAGTAACCATTTTCGAATAAAAGAAAGACAACAAGCTTTAGGATCAATTTTAAATTTTGTTGAATAAATAGGTCTTTTGTGGGGTCCCTATCACATTTTCCGTGACATCATCACTCCTTATAATATTTAAGAGGCCCATATAATTAATCAAATTTGCCAAAATGGGAACTTGCAAGATCATTAAAACTTCAAATAGGGGTAAAATGGACAAGAATTATTTTTGTGAGAACTAAAAAAATTGAGTAGCTTTTGAAAAGTAGACCATAATTAAGGACAAAAAGTAAATTTGACTTTAGAAAATAATCTCAAGACCTAAAAGTAATTAATGGAAAAGTTTGAGAATATGTTGGAAATTTTTGTGAGGACTACAAAAGCCTTTTGATTGTCCCTTATATAGTAGTAATATATGATAGTGGTTTTGCATTTTAAGAGGTTGCTATCATTCTTTTATGCAGTTTCATTCCTATAACTATATCATCCTCTCTGGTCCATAACCATCTCTCCCTCTCCCTAACACACACACTCTTAATTATTAGAGTACTGAAGAAATAAATAATTAATCATCGGCGCTATAAGCCTATAATTAGGCTTTAATTTATTATCACTAAGGTTTCATGGTTAATTAATAGAATTATGTCTCATTTTTTCACATTTGTTATTGGGAACCAGACCATAAGTTCAAATGCTATAGTAGTGGACTACAAAAATTGGTTCTATTAACATCTTCTTAAATCAGAAAATGAAAAGGGGATCAGAAAGGAAAAGATACATGTTGAAAGAAACTTCAAAATGATAAAAAGGAAGAGAGAATTAGTGAATGGATGCAGAGAATTAGTGAATCGGCATCATTTCTTGCTGTCTTAGCTAATTAATATATACATTGATTTTATCAATGGAAAAGAGCCAAAAATGTTCCTGGAAGGTCTATACCTTTCATCTATTTATTTTGCTAAAAAAACCGTCCGCTCACCTTTTTGACTCACTTTTGCCCTTAAAAGCAAGAGACAATAAACTTTTAATTGCACAAGTTCCATAAAAACATTTTATTTCCGACAAAGAGTATATATAGCATATGAAAATCTTGCATATATTAAGTGGACACGAGAGTTAAAAGCTTATGTGATCACTCAACTTTAGGTAATAATTAGCCACTATAGTCACTCAACTCTATTTTGTTTTTCAAAAGTCACTCAACTTTAGATAATTGACCTCTATAGTCACTTCTAGCCACTTAGCTTTGTTTTATCTTCCAAAAGCCACTCAATTTTGGATAATTGACCTCCATAGTCATTTTAGCCGGAAATATAATTTCCGGTACATATTTGATGACGTGGCAGCTATAATTTTTTTTTTTTAAAAAAAAAAAACTTAAAAACTAACATCAATAATTGAATTTATTTATTGAGGATCCAATTCATCATAATTAGTGCATATAATAATAAAGTTTAGAATATTATTCATCATTAATATATAAAAATAATAAACTTAGACAGTATATCCCAAGTAATATTGCAAAGCATAAATAATAATAAAAAAGTTATTCTAAGAATATAAAATTCTATCAAATTAAACAAGTGAGCCAATAAACAAAAAATAAATTATAAAACAAAGTTGAGTGACTATGGAGGCCAATTACCCAAAGTGAGTGATTTTTAAAAGACAAAACAAAGTGAGTGACCAATTATCCAAAGTTGAGTGACTTTTGAAATACAAAATAAAGTTGAATGACTATAGTGACCAATTATCCAAAGTTGAGTGATCATATAAGTTTTTAACTCGTGGACATGAGTGTGAATCTATATCATTAATTCTCCAATAAGAATATTCATGTATAATAGTAGTATTGCTACCTAATTAATTGCTCTTGTTTTTTTTTGTTTAATCATCTTTTTTTTTCTTTATTTATTTAACAGTGAGTTAGTCATAGTCTTGAGAAATTCATTTAATTCTCAACAGCAAAATTAATGGAATTGATGAGATATGATTTCAGTGAGATCATCTTCTGTTTTTATTTTTTATTTTTATTTGCTTTCTAGTAGAAGAAAATAAAGGGATAGGATAATCCGCCGACAATTTAATTATGTCCAATAGATTAACCTAGTGATAATGGCGTTAAATGTGATTCTAACCATTTAATTATTTAAGACACTTTAATCTTGAAAGTTACAGTAATCTTTCAAGAATATGATTGTAAAGATACAAAAAATAGATGAAAAGTGGCGGATTAGGTCATTATGCTACAAAAAAGGTTTGATTAGATGCATAATTAAATGATAAAATTATGATAAAAAATATATACAAGCCTTCGTTGACAAGTTTCCTTGCGTGGGTAGAAATTTGGGCAATGACTTTATGATTGACGCATTAATTAGAAGAAATCAACACTGTAATTACACCTTTATAAGTTTCTCTCACTTCTCCATCACGATGACTAGGAATGATTGCGATTATATTAACTAACCTTTCCATTATCCCACTTGCCCAATCGACAAGAGTTGAGATAAAACGTAACAACTAAACGTAATCTAACAAGGATTAGCAAAGCTTCCACAATCTTCATCTACAATATATATGTTTGCTATATCAGTTTGCTTTATATCTATGGACAACGATAACTTAAGTATGAAAAGCAAAATTATCGTTAAGCCACTGATATTTTCTCAGCCTGTTATGTGTTTCTCGAGCCAATGGTCTTTTAGAAATGTCTCTATCTCCATAAGGCAGAGGTAAGATCTGCTTATACTCTACTCTCTTCAGACCCCACTCGTGAAAATAAATCGGCATATTATTGTTGTTGTACTGATATTTTCTGACATCAGTTCATAAAGTTTG
Organism: Lycium ferocissimum; assembly: GCF_029784015.1. Lineage (NCBI taxonomy): Eukaryota > Viridiplantae > Streptophyta > Magnoliopsida > Solanales > Solanaceae > Lycium > Lycium ferocissimum. Next base: position 33,872,514 of record NC_081351.1, on the reverse strand, counting down.
TCATCAATTATAGTTTCACCTGGAAACATTTTTACATCAATTATAATTTTAGGTACTTTATATAACTTTCTCCAAATTTATCACTTTACTGAAAATGTCCTTGTTGCTCAAGAAAGTATTAATGACATAAAAAAAGATAACGATGGAGGTAATGTTGCGATCAAGCTTGATATGGCCAAAGCATACGATAGATTTGACTGGGATTTCCTATTAGCCGTCTTGAAAAGGTTTGGGTTCTCTGACACTTGGACTGAATGGATTTGGAGATCTATTTCTAATAACTAGTACTCAATTCTTATTAATGGGAATAGAAAAGGCTTCTTTTGTTCGACCAGGGGCCTCAAACAAGGCGACCCTCTCTCCGCAGCTCTCTTTATTATTGGAGCAGAGGTTCTTATGAAAATGCTAAACAATCTTCCACGACACGAGTTGTATAAGGGCTTTTAGATGCACAGAAGGGGGCCTCAAATCTCTCACTTAGCCTATGCGGAAGATGTGATGATCTTCACCTCGGGCTCAGAAAATTCTTTGAATCTAGTTATGCAAACTCTTAAAAATTACGAGAATTGTTCTGGCCAGATGATCAGTACAGGTAAGAGTTGCTTCTTGGTTTCTTCCTAGCTAATGTGTATAATTAAAATGGGTGCGGTGTTTTAATTGGTTGAATTTTCCACGTAGGATGCGATTGACATTCACGCGCAAGGCTAAAGAAAATGAAACTCACCATGTATGTTATTGTGTAAGTTGGATTATATTTGATAGACACACTTGATGCCAAGTTCAGTGATTCAATAGGAACAACACTTAGTTGAGGTGCCAGAATAAAAAAAGGGATAAATTTAGGGGGCTGCATATGCATTAAGCCTTAAATAATTAAGTGGTTAGAACCACATTTAAGGTCATTATCACTAGGTTAATCGATTGGACATAATTAAATTGTCGGCGGATTATCCTATCTCTTTATTTTATTCTGCTGGAAAAAAAAAATACAGAAGATGATTCACTGTAATCATAACTCATCAATTCCATTAATTTTGCGGTTGAGAATTAAATGAATCTCTCAAGACTATGACGACTCACTGTTAAATAAATAAATAAAAAACAGATGATAGGGAAAAAAAAAAAAAAGAGCAATTATTTAGGTAGAAGTACTAACATTATACATGAATATTCTTATTGGAAAACTAATCTTGTTTTTTTTTTTTTTTTTTTTTTTTTTTTGTTGTCTCTCTGCATTAATGGGGTTTATAGAATACTCTGTTCGTCCCAAATAAGTGTCACTTTAAAAATAAAATAAAAATAAAAATAAAATGTCACCTTAAGAATTCGAAAAAAAATTGGCATGTATTTCCAACTATACTAGCATTAAAGAAATAGTCTTCTTTAATATTGCTCAATAATAATAAAAAAAAACATCTAATAAATAGGAATAGTTTAGTAAATTTCACATTGTATTTATGTATTATTAATGAGCGTGATTCTTGCTAATGTAACGCATATTTAGAGGCGGAGGGAGTAGTATCCTTCACAGGACTTTTAATGTGAAATTAACTCATCCTTTGGTGTGGATGTGAACACATCTTTAGGGGGATTAATAATTAGTTACAATTACGACTTATGAATATAATGAACCGAATGAAGCGGATGTAAATATTCCGTTCGATCCTTTTTACTCATTGCTTTATAGAAAAATATACATTAGGTTCAACTATTTGTCATAACTTCTCAAGTTTTACAAGAGGGTCAAAACGTTCACCAAATTATACCGGGCGAAAGAATGAAAAAATATGCTTTCACAAGTTATGTCAAACGAGTCATAACTCTAGTACAATCTTCATCCTGCATATCTTGTTAAATTGTTCACAAGTCTTGCCGGATTGACAAATTGCTATGTTTACAAGTTATTGTGGCAGCTAGCACTTTAATACACTCTTTATTCTATCTATTATGTTGAATTGTTCACAATTCTTGTCAAAACTAAAAAATCTTGTGTGCGTTGTTTAATTGTTCACGTCGGATTGGCAAGACTTGAAACTATCTTCATTCGACCTATTTTGTTAAATAGTAGTTCACAAGCTTTGTCGAGTTTGCAAAATTTGTATGTGTTGTTCAATTGTTCGCAAATTTTACAGGATGGTTGGAAACTATTTCAAGCAAATGCGCATTCCCCCTTTTTCTCGACGAATAACCCCCCCCCCCCCCCCCTCGTCTTTTTTTCTTTTGATATCTCTGAACTGATTAAACCAATTTCGAACTCGTAAGACTTGGAACTATTGTCATTCTACCTATCTTGTTAAATTATTCATGAGTTCTGCCAGATTAGCAAACAAACTTGTCTCTAGTTCAATTGTTGATATATCTAACTAAATTCGTTTTTACTCAATACATATTAATACATCTTCGAGTTTCAAGATTTCAAAATAATGCTCTCACGCTGACAGAAACGATACAAAGTCTTGCTCCTTTTGCACATAAAAAAAGTCGATATTATTTTCTAACTAGATCATATGATTAGACTTGCTTGAGTAGACAAGTCTGTAAAATTATAAAGGGAGGCGAAGGAGTTCTGCTGGATTTGTATTTGCACAAATTCTTTAAACGAAAATAAAAAATTAAATACTTGACATTAAAAGGGATGAAAATTTTGAGAAATGGATCAACTATCTCCAAATGTGTGGGCTTTGATTTAAGCCCATTAAAACATGAATTACTGCACTGACACAACATTACGCGTAACTTAAGAGAGAACTAATCACAAAGTCCCATTTCCTATAGATGAGAATTTCGAATTCAATTAGCCTAATGATTGACCATCCCATTTTCTTTCCTTTACTTTCTTACATTTCTTACAGTTCTCTGAATTTTAAACTTTTTTACAAATCCTAACTGGATGATGACAAAAGAAAAAAGTAACAAATCAAAGCAAAAAAAAAAAAAAAAAAAAAGAGTAGGAAAACCTCAAGCATAAGATACCCTACGGCATAAGCATACATAAAGACTGATTTATTGTGTGGATTCATTTTCATCACATAGGAAATTATGATCTCACTTAGTGTGCGGTACCCCTTTTGGGATTTGACCAATCCGGATTTGTATCCGAAAGTTTCACTTTAGGAGTAGACTGCTTTCTATCAAAGGTGGCTTTATTCTCGTTATTCAGACCCAAGACCTCAGGTTAAGAATGGAGAGATATTTATCATTCCACCGCAACCTTTGCCGGTAACATAAATATGTATTTGAATCTAATAATTTAAAATTAAACTCATTTCTACATTATTAACATATGTTACGAATATTTTATGTGACGGCTAGGTTCTTCTACAACAATAGAAGTAAATTCCATTACTAGAAACATTATGCCCAAAAAAAAAAGGTTCTTCTACAAGTCTAGAGCCTAAAATGGAAGTAGAGAAAAGAAAATGATATCAAGGATTAGAAATTTAGAGATGAATTATTTTCACAATCACACAGGAGAAATGATTATTTGGCCCTTTACAAACTTTTTTCTAATTTTATGATCTTGTTATCAGAAATCTTCATTTTTTACACACAAGAGATCTGAAAAAACACATAAGAGATCTATAAAGTCATTTTCTTCTATTCAAATTGTAAGAGTTCAAGAGATCTTATTTCCTTTCACAAAAATTGTGTAACTGAAAAGAATCAAGAAAACTCTTTTGTATCGATGCATATTAGCGATGTACATAATATATATTTTCTCAACCAAAAGAAAAAGAGTAAAAGATATTCCAACCCCGTGGACCAACCGGACAGTTTCCATTTTTTTTTTTTTGCACGGATTGCTCTTCAAAGGCGTTGGTCTTTAATTTTTTCCCCTCAAATTGCTTGTCTTTAATTTTTGCACTTCGCTTAAAAAAGTGATCGAAAATACCTTGAAGTTTTGAGTTCAAACCCCCGCTCAATTAAAAAAATAAAATTCACAAGGCAAGACTTCGCGAAAGTTTTGCCTTATAAGGCAGAATTTGCCTTAAAAGTCCGTCTTAAGGCAGAGTTTGCCATAAATATCTTTCTTATCAGGCATAATTAAATTCTGCCTTAAGGCAAACTCTGTCTTAAGGCAAATTCTGCCTTAAGGAAAAAGTTTGCCTTGCAAAATTTTGCAAGCCAGATTTTTTTTAATTCTGCTGGAATTCTACAAAAGTTAGGCCTTCACGCCTAACTTTTGCCCGAATAGGCCTAATTTTGCTACGAAACTCTGTCTTTCGAATTTTTTTTTGACTGAGCCGGATTCAAACTCAGAACGTCGAGATATTTTAGACAACGAGCAAAAATTAAAGACCAGCAATTTGAGGGACAGAAATTAAAGACCACCCCCGAATAAGGACAATCGTGCAAATTACCCGACAGTTTCTCCTGCAAGCCCAAAGCGTTATAGTTGTAGGTTAAGTTGCCTAATCTTCACAACAAGGCCTAGCTGTCAGTTTATGGGCCGAATCAAATCGGGTCCCTTACTCTAGGCCTCATTCAGTTCCTGAATTGAGATAGATCCATTTCGGAAGAAATTGCACAATTTGGCCTTCAAATGGGGTGGTCTTTAATTTTTGTCCTCCTGTCAGCAATCAAATGCTTACCGGGTGACAAGTTCTTTAAGGGACTTGTGAGATATTATGATGCGAAAATATAAAATTTTGCCCCGCGAAAAAGTAGTTTGTTATGAAAGGCAAAAATTAAAGACTATCACAAAATAGGGGCATAAGTGTCAATGACCCTCCATTTCCGCATGATAAGTTGGAAAAAATAACAAGCTAATATACTAACTATAGATAGACCTCTGTTTTAGTTAATTAAATCGAGGCCATTGATATTAAAATGGAACACTTGGTGGAAAATGAAGACAATGAGAAATGAGAGGAGTCCGATCCTCATTTGTGTGTGTATTTTTTTTTTTAAGTTTGGTATAAAAAAATCGTCTAAAAATTTCACTGAATTTGCAATTTGCTTTTCAAAACTATGGGAATTTTAAACATACGAGAATTTGTATAATATTAGTTTAAAATGATTACAGTTTTCCTTGCTCACACGCGGCAACAAAGAAATGGAACTCTTAGTTTTATCACCTGACACATTAGAGTGGAGCGTCGAAAATATGATTTATATATACTTCAGGGCATAGTACATGTACACCTTGCATATTTTTTGTGTGTGTGCTGGAAATTGATTGTGCCCGGTTTAAGGGTTAGTGTCGTGATACGATCCGGCTTCTGGAAAATACGGATTCAAACAACAAATAAGCGGAAATAAAGATAACAAAGAAATCAAGGGATGAGAAGTGAAGAATGAAGTGAAGAATTTAGGATGAGAAGAGATAGAAGCAAGACCCACTTGATAATGAATCTATAAGCAAACTTGGGTATACCAAACCTAAACTCTCCCAATTGGATTCAATTAAGAAACCTATACTATTTCAATTCAATTAGGAGTCAATCAAATGAATACACAAATGAACAACTCTCATATGAAATTTATGTAAAATGAATTCAATAGCCAACAATGGAATCCGTTATAATCAACTATCTCTCACACACTAACCATTAGATTAGCACTACACTAAACTACCAAACAAACTATCACCCAATTTAGAGTATTCATCTCAACATCATTCAAAATCTAAGTAATGAAATAACTAAGTATAAAATTTATACTACTAGGCTAAAGATGACTAACTAGGTTATTACAAAAACCCCTTTAATGAAATAAGAGCCTTATTTGGTCTTCTTCACAGTTGATGTCTAGTCTTTAAAGGATAGCCTCTTGCGTAAATAGCCACCTTCCGGCCTCTGACTACCCAAGCTTGCAATTGTAGCCATAGATCACACGTTTGGCTTCTTCTAAGAGGCAAGCATTGGGCATTGGGTTCTTAGGCTCTTGTACTCTTCTTCCATGCTATCTTCCATAGCTTGAAGGCCCTTCATTCATTGCCTCCAAGAGCTTCCATGGCTTCCTTCTCCACGAACTTGGCTTCCAAGGCTTGAAAGTTCTTGACACGGCTTCTAGTACAAGGCCTTGAATAAAATTGAGCACTTGAGCCATCCCGTATCATATCATGTCGGCAAATATTATTGTCCTTTACTCTTTTCACCATTATTTTGTTCCTATTATTGACACTTTCTCAAAAAAAATATTTGTGGACTAGGCACTTACATTATTCGAGGGTCAATTGTACGTACTAGCGACTCATGATTGTTATCGGCTTGGATGACCCAATAACTCAAAGGCGTTCGGTATGTTGTTTAGCAAGAATCACACCATTGTCTTATATATCTTTCACTATGACACAGTATGGGCCTTATGAGTTATGGCAGCTAGGTTTAAGAAAATATTTACCAATTATCAAATTAAATCACACTTTCATTAGGTACAATTTATATTTGTGGTATTCAACCTCTTGTTTTTGGTCAAAAGATGATAAGTTTGAGAAATGGTTCAAATCATCTCACAAGTCGTCCTCGATATAAAAAATCAATTTAATTGCTATACTAAGGAGCCGTTTGGACAAGATTTGAAATTATGATAAGAGATCAGCGATTTGAAATCATGATTTTGAAGTTTTGTTTGGACATACAATTTGAATTTCTTAAGTTATATTTTTTTTCATAGACATAAAAACCCCACAAGTTGTGAAAACCATCAAAGAAATTTCAATTCTTATACAATATTGCCAAATGAACACATCATAGTTCAATAAAAAGAAAACTTGAACATGAGTTTAAGTAAATGCAGTTGGTAAGAGTAAATTTGTTATAAATATGCTACCAACTTGCATATCTTTTAATATTTGGTATAAATGGTTGGTAAATATATCTACCAACTTATGATTTTTTTTTTATTTTTTTTTTAACAAAATATAAACTCATGGGTCAAATTTTACATCTGAATAATTTGAAATCATGATTTGGAATCCCAAATAATACCTCTTTGGAGAATTTGGGATTTGAAATCATGATATGAAGTTGAAGTTGAAATTTTGTGCAAATTGCATAAACAAACACTGATTTGAAATCAAAATATGAAATCATGATTTCAAATCAGCGTTTTTGTTAATGCAATTTGCACAAAATTTCAACTTTAACTTAATATCATGATTTTAAATCTCAAATTCTCAAAGAGGAATCCAAAACGTGATTTCCATTTTTTTTTTTAAATGTAAAACTTGACCCACAATTTTTATAATTTGTAAAAAAAAAAAATGCATCATTTTATATTTTGTAAAAAACGACTCACGCTTGACATGAAGAGATTGGTCGTACCACTTGGAATGATTATATTAAAAAATAGCTTTCTATTGTTGTTGATTTTTTAAAAGTGGATAAAATTATGTGTATGTGAAAGTTTGTAATAGCATGTAATCGCGAGCATTTATTATATAAATGAATATGGAGATATGTAGTTTATAGCGCTTTAAGATATTCCGATACCTTGTTTATGAACCAGTTTTTTAGAAGGCAGTTCTAAAACTCGCCTCGGGGCTCACCCTTAGGGGGGGGGGGGGCACTGGAAAAACGTCTCAGGGCTTACGTGTGGGGCTTAGTTCTGTGAGGCTTACGCCCTAAGCGCCTGATTGTACGCCCTGAACAAGCGTAACGCCCAACACTCGGGGCTTGCCTAAGAGTTCTTACATAATTATGTGTCAAATTCCTCAATTAACATTATTGACCCTCATAATTCTTTGTTAAATCAATGATGCTTAACAGTTTTCTTCATCTGTAGAAATAAAACGATTGAGAATAACAAATCGTAGTATTGCATATTTACTATCCGAGGACACTGTGAGGGTGAATATCACTTAACATTTCTTTTAAAAATACTTAGCCAAATTTTACATCTTCAATTGTCGTAGGTTTTCATGTTCTTGTACTATGTCTCAAAATTCATAGTTTATTATTTTTCTATTTGAATGTAATTTCTTTTTTAATTCATGAAGGAGTGATGTTTAATTATAATATGATAAAGTTTATTGATTATTTTCTTTTAGGGAGGTAAATTGCATAGTATAATAGTAGTATGCTTTAAGAAATTGTGATTCTTTTATTGTTTGAAAGTCAAGATGTTAAAGTTGGTTTGCATCTCATAATAATTTTAAATTATTGCATTAATTATACTTGTAAAATCATGTTAGAAGTTTTTTTTTTTTCAATGAGTTTCTTTAATCATGTTTTTTATTTTTTATTTTTAAAACTATATATTAATATATATTTCTATAATCTTTGTGTTATTATACTATTTTATTACCTTATAAATTAAAAATTTAAAGATCCATGGGGCTTATGCCTCGCCTCGTACGAAGTAAAACGCTCCACCTTTTAAAACACTGTTATGAACTACGATTTGCTCATTTGGTAAGATTGTATAAGAGTTGACGAAGTTTTGATAGTTTTCAAAAATTGTGGATTTGCATACCCAAACAAAATTTCAACTTCAAATCAATCTGAGTTATTTCAAATCATGATTTGAAATCATGTTCAAACGGGGACTAAGCTTAACTTATGTTTCTTTATAATCTGGTATAATAATCTTTCGTAACATTTAGAAGCATAAGTTCAGCTCTTTTGAGCAGCTAAAGTTTATATCTTTAAGCGAGCAACCTAAGATTTAAGTTGCTCCACTAAAAAAAGTGTAGCCCGGTGCACAAAGTAGGGTCCGAAAAAAGATTGCATGATCTCAAGTGTGATGTGACAGCTCTTAATGCTCTACTGTCTTACCCTTACGAAGATTGGTCGATTCCATGTTGGAACATCCGTAAGTCGCTCCACTAACTATTACTATATTAATCTTACAAGTTTCTCACTAAAATTGTCACTATTTTTAAAAATAATTAAAAAAACATCAATGCAATAAGTAATCTTTCTGTTTCATGATATTCTGTTCATTATCATGAAGATGAAATTAAAATGAGTATTAGACATTGCGATGTTGACTGTCTTCAAATTCTAATAATGAAAAGAGCGACGTATTAAAACTTTTTCAAGGTGGTTTGTCCTTCAACTTTTGAACGAAAGAATGGATTAGGATTTAGGAGTCAAACATTTTGTGACAATATTATACTCCCTCCATTTCAATTTATGTGAACCATTTGACTGGACATAACATTTAAGAAAGAGCGAAGACTTTTGAAACTTGTGGTTTAAAATAAGTCTTGAATATTTGTGTGGTTGTAAATCATTTCATAAAGTGAATTTGTTTCCAAATTAGGAAAGAGGTCATTCATTAAGAAAATAGGTTCACATAATATAAATTGAAACAGAGGGAGTTGTTGGGAATTTTACATAAATGACAACATTTTGGGGGGTTTAAAATTTGTCATAGCTACTTTTTCAATATTTACATGACATAGTTACTTTTTTTTTTCCGCTGTATTCATTTTTTTCGCTGTATACATGAATACAACATTTTTTTTTCTTTTTTCGCTGTATTCATATAATGACTATCTGTATTCATAAACGGGTTCATTGTATTCATAAACGGGTTCATTGTATTCATGAATACAACGAGTAAAACTGAATATATAAAAACATAGATACTTCAAAAATTAACAAATACACCCTAAAAAAATGAATACAATTTGAAACATTAACAAAAAAAAAAAGCTCAAAAAAGTGAATACAATCGTTTTATTCATGAATACAACAATGCCAACCACTAGTTCCGGCCAGATCTGCCGGAAATTTCACAACAACAACAACAAACAACGCTTATGCTAACAAATACACCCTAAAAAATGAATACAATCGAAAATTTTAACAAAAAAAGCTCAAAAAAGTGAATACAATCGCCCTATTCGTGAATACAACAACTTCGCCGTATTTATTTGTTTCCTTCCGTATCCGACACGACGCCACCTCGCATCTACGAAAACATCGTCATCACCAACAACCGCCGCTGTTATCCTTCATCGTCATCGTCACCAACAACTCCGTCATTAAAACGAAATCGGAGCTTGTTCAAAAACCCTAATAATGTCAGAAACGTTTTTTGTTAAAATAAAAAAAAATAAAAAAATAAAAAGGAAGAAGATATTCAACAAAATACACATAAAAAACAACTAAAAAATGAAAGAATTGTTGTGTGTGTTTTTTAGAGAGAGAAAGAAAACGGGTGTGTGTTTTTAGAGAGAGAAAGAAAATGAAGATTTTTAGAGAGAGAAGATAGTTGAAGAAGAAGAAGGTGGATACGTACAGAGGGAGAGAGTCGAAAAAGAACTAACATATCCAATGGTTTTTTCTTTCTTCCCTTTTTTTCTTTTTTACTTAATTTTATTTTAATAGTTATTAGGTGTCATTAAGATACAACTATTAGCTATGAAATGTAATTAATTGAAACTATAGCTTTTAAATATATTTAGATAGTAATAATTAGTTAGTTACGTCCCGTATTTTACTATAAACGAACAAACAGCTAGCCTTTCAATTTTGACGAAACTAGATCGTCCAGCCTCTCAAGATTATATTACACTTTTGCCAAAAAAGAAATTCACACTTTTCGGACTTTCTGCTTATGAAAGCGGTGGTGGAAAATAATTTTATATTCCATTGTCAACAATATATAAAAAAATTACTGCATTATAATAAACGTATATATTTTGTTAGTCAAAATACTCGGACCATAAAAAGTGAGAATTATTACAGTAAATCTAATTCAAGTTCGGCAAGACTTTTATCAATTTTATCTCCTTAACCCACGTTCTCTCAGTATGTTGAATTAAATATCCAGCATAAAATAATAAACGGACAACGGCTTGAATTCAAGGTTAAATAAAGAATAGATTTTAAAAGTAAAACCAGGAACCAGTTTCTCATGTTTCAATCTTTACACCTACTTTGCATCATCGTGATTCGGGATGATTAATCTTATCTTCACCTAAATTTCATAAATCTTCAAAAATTAAGAGTCAAATCAAATATTGTACGGGTCAAATCATTCTGTATATCTGTATTATAAATACATAATACATACGGAGTATATGTATATAAACATCTTCTAACTTTTCCAAATGTTTATAAATGGTCAAAGTCAAAATAATGAGCATAATCACACCCACTATTTTAACGAGGTAAATTTCACTTACGATCATCGTTGAATTTCACCCTTACAACAAAAACGTCACTAAATTATTTCTTGTTAAATTAAAGTAACAAAATTTCACTCATGACAATAAAGTCCTAAAATTTCATATTAAAATGACTTAACTTTATCCATTATAACAGTTAAGTTAAAACTTTATCCATACAATAATAAAATTGTTGATGGGTTTAGTATTATGGTGGACAAAATTTAGTGACATCAATATTATAATAGCCAGTAAAATTTAGTTACTTTAATTTGACAACCAATACCATATGACCTTCTTAATGGTGGATAAAATTTAGTGACTTTACCGTTATAATAGATAAAGTTCAATTATTTTTATATGATGAAAATATTTTTTAACTTAATGAATATAATTCACCAATCACAAGTTAAATAACTAACCCTCTCACAATGCTAGATTCTCCATCGCATTCACTGTCATCAATCATCACGCTTAGCCCCTCATGCATTCTCTGAAATATCGGTAATAAACTAATAATAGTGTAGTCGTAATTTTTTACAAAAAAAAAAAAAAAAAAAAAAAAAAAAATCACTAGTTTTTCATTTGCGTAATGCTAGATCACCCCATGCGGCCATGCGTTCTCTTGTACAAGGGTGGGGTGTTGATCTTCGTTTTTAATTAGTGTTTCACTCATGAGACTCGTAAATAATAGAGAAAATTATTCTGATAATCAATTTTACAATCCTAAAAATAACTCCATAGTTTAAAAACCGATTAAAGTTTATCGTAACTCAATAATTTGTTATAGGGTTAGGAAAAACAGAATTTCAAGGAAACAACAGGTATGTGGAATTTGTTTGAAGTTCTACAAAAAAAATTGTTTTTGAGTCTTTCGAAAACTGTAGTAATTTTTTTTTTTTTTTGAGCTACTCTTTTTGCCGGAAAACAAGTTAAACCGTTTTTGAAGATTTCGAAACTCAAAATTTCAAAGCTCTCAATACTGTAAAGAAGCTCAAAGATTAGATAACTTTGATTTTGGAAATCTTAAAAAATTTAAATTTTATTTTTAAAAAGAAATAGGGTTTGCAAACACTCAAGAAAGATTAACAAATGCCAAACGATCAGGCTTCATGAATTAGACAACGAAAGAAGGAATTCGCTGATTATACAAAGAGCTACAATTTTGAACCAAGGTTGTTGAAAGAAAATTTAGTAAGACTATTGGTTCTGAGTCCAAGTCAAGGCTTCATTTCGTGTCAAAGAAAATAAAAAAAAATATATAAAAGTGATGTGGCTTGAAATGGTCCCATTAAGTGCGTCTGTTTTTTATATTTAAATTTTAATTGTTGAGATTTTAATTGTTTTTTAATTTATTTACAACTACTTAACGGTTTGAATATGTCTAAACGATTAAGATATATACGAGTTAATATCATTCGTATGTTTATTAAAAATCTATAAAGATGGTTGCAGTGCACCAATTTCATCCATTAACAATCGTTATCCCCTCGTCATTATCAACTACCGTCGTTGCCACTCATCATTAAAAACTATGACCACCCACTACCCACAATCACCTTCCTTAGTCATAACCACCAACGCTAATCACTATACAATCACTATCTGATCACCATCACTAGCCACTATTCACCATCATTATCACCAACCACTATTACCACAGCAACCACCGATCACTAATGATAATCACTACCATCAATCACCATTATATATTTCCGACCACCATCATCATTCACCACCACAGTTAGCTTTCACACTATCATCCATCTACCGCTGCCACCAACTACTACCATCAACTTCTACTATTAGCCATCACTATCACTACCTACTACCTACAATACCACTATTAACCAACACCTTCCTCGATCTAAGACACCCAGAATCACTGCCATTGTCTATCACCTCTAACAATCGACATACATATTATTAAAATATTTTATTGATTAATTTTGTATTTTTATATATTTTATTTTTAATAAATTTTAAATAAAAGTAAATTCTACATACATTCCGATGTTGGAGCAACAAACAATCGTAATTATTTAGTATTCATATGTTAATATAATAATTTAATATTTAGATGTATGTTTAGATTCCGAATCTAAATCTTAAAATTCAAATGTACATTTAGATTTAGACGTTTTAATTTTAATTTATGTAATATGTTTGAGGAGTGTCAAATACATTGTGTTTTTTAAATCACCAAAATCCATTTTATGATTCTCTTTTCCGAAGTTATGATAATTAATTTCAAATGCGCAGTTCATGGCCAGAAAATTAGGGGCAAATAGGCGACTTTTCATTTTATTATTAGATATTAGAAGATCAGTATCAATATATTAGAACAGCAACATTTCATATCTTATGTTAATTTTTTATGAATAAAATTGGAAACACGAAATCGAGTTGGATAATAGAATAAATATCACTTCGACACAAGGAGTGCATGGTTTCTATTTTATTTTTTTAAGGAAAATATGTGGAAAGAATGAGTACATCTGATACGTAAAAATGATTAAATTCCCTGTACAACTACATTGCATATATGTCCTAGATTCTTCGCTCGTAGGTATTTGTAACTAAGGAATAAGTTCTTAATCCTTTGGATCTATATACCAAGTAGACTCAGAGCATGTAGGTATTTGCTCATAAATACTATAGCTTCATTTAATTTCACATAGCTCATAACTTTAATGTATTACTTCACGTGGTATTTTCTCTTAGTCGCTGCCTCTACTTTTGAGAACTAGCAATGTATAATCAACTTTATCTGTATAGTTTTTTTAGCATATATATATGAGAATTGCGACTTCCAAGTGGACGATGATACAAAAAGGAAAATTAGAAACGAAAAAACAAATAGCCTTTTTCTTTGTTTTCCTATTTATACTTTTGATATACTAGCATATTTGCATGCATTCCACGCTAGGAGCAGCTAAGCCGCAAAAAATAATTCCAAAACTGAAAAAGTACAAGAAATATTAAACAAACTGGGAAGCTAGGCAGGTGCGTGCGTGGTATTCTGACGTTCCTCCCCTTCAGGTTTTAACGGGAAGGAAAGAAATTAGCATATGAGTAGGACTGTAGGGTTTGCTTAATTATTTCATTTAGGTGGAATGAGTACGTATAATCGTTGAGTTATAGCGTGCTTAAAGTAAAAGATGAAAAACATTTTTATGAAAAAGAAATCGAAGCGCATTAAAATCATTGTCCTATATTTTTACCTGAACTGAAGACTATAATCACCAACTAGCTAGAGCATTAATTACTTCCCATTCTTCTAGATGTAATTAATTGCGTATATAGTAACTACTCTTAAGTTGTTGTTAAAGTTGTACAATGTAAAGTATTGTTGACAAAGAGTAATTTATAGCCACAATAACCATGGTTGCTAAAAGTTTTCGTATTAACTAACTTTCCCGCGATTTTTGCAACAATTGAAAATTGTTGGAAAAAATTCTGATTTGTCCCAACAATAAGTTATATTGCTTGCTAAATATTTTCATAAGTCACGACTGTATAATGCTTTAAGCCTTTAACAACCAAGTGTAAATTGTGGCACCGATAATTTTTGTTGCGTTAAGTTGGCTTTTAGCGACAATTTTTTTTATTGTTGCGGAAACTTTTTCCAATCGGTTGTTATTTGCCTTGCGTCACATCTACTTTTTTCATTCTTAAAAAGAAATCTTTTTGCAACAACATCAGATATATGGCTAAAAAAAACTTGTTGGCAAATAACGTCTTTCTTGTAGTGGATCTACTGGATTTGTTGGAGTGGCCCAATTCTTTTGGCAATTTCAAATACTCTCTCCTTTCACTTTTATTCGTTCACTTTTGACTTTACACGCATTTTAAGAATTAATAAATGAAGTATATATATATATTGTCATAATATCTATATTAATTGGTGTATAGTTTTAATAGACTTAGAAATAAGTAATTAATTAATGTTAAGATAAAACAAGTTTTTTTAATTTTTTATCTTTCTATTGATATGCTAAAGTGACAAGTAAATATGAAAATTTATTTTTAGATAGTGGACAAGATAAAAGTGAACGGAAGGAGTATATATTTGCTATTCAGTTTTGGTGGAACTTAGATTTTAAAGGAGTCTTGTTTCATTCAAAATTGTTTTTGACTTTTTCTTGAGTATATAAATTTGCTCTGAAAAAACTAACTTGCTTTGATTTTATTTTTTTGTTTTTTTGTTGTTGTTTTAGAACTCAAAATGGTTTTGTCGAGCTAAACGTAATTATTTTGAAAACTATTTATATTTACCAAAACAATAGTGATGACATCCGCTTCCCACCAAGAAGCTAAATTATCTATTTACCTAATTTAATTTGAACTCGAAATCTCTAGCTAAATTAAGGTGAAAGGATCCCAACTGTTTCATATATAGCCCGTTTGGATTGGCTTATAATGGTAATTTTTGTTTTTTGAGTGTTTAGCATAAGATGAGCCTAAAACCATTTTATGCTTAAAATAAAAAAAAAATAACACGCTGCTTTTTTTAACTTATCTAAAGCAACTTATAAACTGCTTTTTTTAAGCCCATCCAAACAGGCTTATAATCTCCTTAGATGATTTCACAAAATCAGCTAGACACGAATAAGGTGATACTTGTCATCAAGATAGAGTTTTTCTTATCTGCTTTTTTTTTTTTTTTTCCGCTACTCTATTATTCTTACGGAGTATATGAATTCACCGCATAATTTATTGTTTTTTAATCGGAGGCCCGAAGGAGCATATTCTACTTCCGGAAAAGGGCCGAATATACCCTTGTATTATTGAGAAGGGATCAAGTATACCCCTCGTTATATTTTGAAATTCAAATATACCCCCGTCGTTATACTATTGGCTCAAATATATTTTTCTTCCGATTAAAGTTGTCCACACTTTCAACATCCTATCCTACGTAATAGTGATATTTGATGAGGTGGATCTTGACATTGATTCGCCTCATCACCTCTAACCCATTTTACTACTCCCTTCTCCACCACTAAAATTTTCACCTCCTCCACCACCATTGCCACCATTATAGCGATATAGTTATAGCTCTAGAAAAAAAGGACTTACTATTGAGATTAGCTAATGTAATTAAACATTTATAACAACAGCGATTTAGCTATTATATTTTTTTTTTCTTCCAGAGGTCTAATAATTAGATTAGGCTAACCGTATATTACAGAAAGTTCCTGGGTAACACAAGTGGATTGCAGGACTAAGTTTATGTCATGGTTGAGAACTTGAGATTAGCTTTGATACCCATACTTTAGTTGTCTTCTCCTTATTCTCGATAAATTAAACGGCTATTTACTACCTAATTTTAATAATAAGTCCTTTTTTTTTAGAGTTGTAACTATATAGCGGTAATGGTGGCAATTGTGATGGAGGGAGTGGAAATTTTAGTGGTGAAAGAGGGGAGTAGTAAAATGGGTTAGGAGTGATGAGGTGGCAATGTCATGTGGCATCCACTTCATCAAATGTCACCGCAAATAGGATAGGATGACCAAGGTGAACAATTTTAACTGAAAAACGGTATATTTGAGTCAATGGTATAACGATAACTAAGATATTTAGACCCAAAATATAATAAAGAGTATATTTAATCTTTTTCCAATACTGCAGGGGCATATTTAGCCCTTTTCCGTCCTACTTTCTATTCTACTATACCATAAATGGGGATAAGCATACAACAGGTCAACATGCTTGCTTGGCACTTTAAGGGTATTTTCATAATTTCAGGTAAAATAGAGTTATATGACTGGTCAAAAAGGAATCTTACCGTAGCTGTAGTGTAATTTCTTGAGTACCTTGACTAAATTGTCCCTTTGCTAATGTCAGTGTCCACAATACTACTTTTCTCCACACAATAACTCTCCAGCCCACACGTATGACGTACCCACGTTTTTGTTGAACTTTGCATGCTTTGGCCAATGGGCCCTTCTATTATTGTCAGCAGCTATTATTATTCTTTAGCAACCTTATAAATATAACTACCTTATATGATGCTCTTACTATACGTAATTTAATATTTATCTGTCACGACCCAGCTCCGAGGGCCGCGGCCCGATGTCTCTTGGACACCCCAAACAGACGTACATACTAACTCGTCATATTTTTATCTAACTCAAACTTTCATATTAATTATCTCAAACAGATTAAAAGCAAATATTATCTTAAGCGGTCGCGCGTGCAAAAATCATCATATCATAGTCAGAAGGGGCGGCGGAATACACGTCGCCGAACAGATATACACACATATACAAAAGTACGGGCCATTTAGGCCGCATCCAAATACGATAGATTGGCGGAATATACATCGCCGTATACATACACGTATACGGACAAATGGGCCGTTTTGGCCATAGTAGCAAACGGGACCCTCGTAAGATACGATTATAAACAAACGAACACACACATGACCCATGACCCACATATATGACTACGTCCTCTACAAATCGAAACAGAACATATGACGGGACAGGGCCCCGCCGTACCCCAAATAATCAAATATACAAAAGCATAAACATCGCAGAAGATAGGTACCAACATATGGGCTCCGGACCAAAAGGAGCACTCTGTAATAGCAGAATGTGTGGCCTACACTGGCAGATCACGAACCTCTGTACCTGCGGGCATGAAACGCAGCCCCCGAAGAAAGGGGTCAGTACGAAAGATGTACTGAGTATGTAAAGCATAAAGTACAGAAATCCAAACCATAACTGAAGTGAAAGGTACAGAGAGAGAATACCGGATCAATATATACCAAACCTGTACTGAAGACATATGTACATAATGCAAACAGAGAGATCATGCATAAGGCTCGGGAACGTGGTCACCACTCCGACGCCGGTGCACACACACAAAGATACTCCGTAAGGTTTCAAATCTCCGTACACCCCGAAACACAATCATATATCAAATATATCATCAAACATATCATAAGCCATATCACAAAGATAACTCCATAAACGGAACCCGCCCTATGGCGAGGTCTCGGAACCGTAACACAAAGACATCGCCGAATTTATCATAGTGCGCACGATCACAAACCGGCCCGGAACCGGCGAACGATGTCATAGTATAGGCACGAGCAGTAGTAGTGCGGAAACTAATGCAATTTACATATCAAAACATTTATGACACTTAACATAATCATATGGTAATATATATGGGTAAGCTAGTCAAAACAACTCGATCAACACGGAGCTTATCTCACAAAAATACTTTTGAAATCGTATTTATAGTTTAAAATATAAATCGAATATCATGGAGCAATCAAAACGTTGTTCTATAATAGCCAAAATCATAAGCAAAGGTCTTTTCCCGACATTATACTCCAAAGATAAGTGTATTAGGGCAAACGAAGGAGTCTCGGGGCTAGTGGGCCCACCTCGGGTCAAGTCGAGGTGGCGGACACAAATTACGAACATTAGACTCTATGGAGTCATCCATGTAAATTTCAAAACAATTCTATCACATTTGTGCAAATTATGGATGTTCGGATAGTTTTCCAACAAAACATAAGAATTATAATTCAATTACATTGAATGAATAGTGCCTAGAATCAGACTTGGATTTCTATGAACAGAATTGCCCCCGAGGCTCAAATCTCAACCTAGTATGTCTAGGACATGCCAAAAGAAGAAAAGGGATAGCTTCACATACCTTTTTCACTTCTTACGCTCATCCAAATTCAAATCCCGTTTGCTTCAAAATCTACAATTGGTCATAGTTGCCAAATATAAGTTTCAAGCTTTTATACATTCAAACTTAAATCCATATTTGTCTACCGAAATTTCGGCAGCATTTCCCCTATAAATTCAACATCCCCGAGATTTAACTCGGCCAAATTTATCAACAACCACATCAACAATACCAATAACCACAATAATAGTCATTAAGAATCAATTTAAACTCATTCTAACATTAATAGTTTCCTTTTCTACATAGCAACAACTTCCATTCCAACTTCACAATTCCAAGCTAATATCAACATTTCCATATTCATTTACTAATCAAAATCGTTCCAACACAACTCGAAAGTATTCCATACCGTTATACAAAATATTTGCAAAATATACAAAAATCCCATCGAAATCATAATTCATTCAAAACCTCCATTCTTCGACATAAATGTTCATAACACATTTTCGTCTCCCAAATTCATCAACAACAATCATAATTCACATCTAGAATCTTACTTCCATACTTATATAAAAATCATATAAAAATCACATAATTTCCCATAATGACATACATGCCATTTCAATGCCAATTCGAATCGTTTAAGACTTATTTACGTCATATATGTCACAACGACATGGCTAACAACCTAAATGAATTTCATTTCATTTTCTTCCTACACCATGCATACCACACGGCCACACACCCCTTCACACACACACACGGCCATGCACACACACCCCAATTCCATAATCTTCATTCAATTCTAATCACTATACATATGCACTTCATCTACAATATAAAAAGAATGAAATTCTTACCTTTTTCTTCAATTTTCCACTTGCCACAAACGTCGTCCTTTCGCTAAACTAATTATACCACGTCGAAGAGCGTCTTGAACTTACTAAGAATTCAAGAAGAACAAGATTTTTGGATCAAAGTAGATGGACTTGGAATTTTTTTTTTTTCCTCTTTCTTTTGTTTGTTCCGAATGGCCCTTTTGTGGAGTCTCTCTTTTTTTTTTTTTTCTTGAATTTTCTTGAAGATTAGCTCTCTTATATTAATTAGTCACATGACTAATCACATGACTAAATTCATGGGCTTGGGCCATGGCCTCATGGCCGGCCACCCCATACACTTGGGCCTTCATTTTCTCTTTTTTTTTTTTTGAGCCCAATTGGTTATAAATCTTTATTTTGTAATTCCGAAACTAATTTCCAAAATTCCAATTTTGCCCTTAGCCTTCCCCGATTTCCGCATCAATATTTTTTCATAACAACATACATATATATATATAAAAAATCAAAATATGGCCTTATTCTTACAAGTCAGAATTATTTCGAATTTCCAAATATGCGAAAATACGGGATATAACATCCTCCCCCCCCCCTTTAGAACATTCGTCCTCGAATGTTAAATTAATATAGGGTCTCACAAGCATGGCGGGGGAGTTTCTCTTTATATGGTAGCACACATCAATCATTTGTCAATCAATATAACAATTTAGAAATTCAATTACCTGTTATGGGGAACAAGCGAGGATACCTCTTCTTCATCCTCGTTATTGTTTTCGTTTCTTCTCCATTATTGTTTCGCTATAAGACCTTAACGAGAGGGTATGTCCCCGGGTACGCAATCTCCTCACCCGACAATTCCGAATGGCTACAAAGTTGCTTCTCATAAGACAATTCCTTCGTCATCCAAATGTCATCTACCGGAAATATTCCAGGAGGATTACCAACACATTTTACGAACGTGGATACACGGAATACCGGATGTACTGCCTCCGGATCAGATGGTAAGTCTAGCTCATAGGCGACCTCGCCTACCTTCCAAATAATCTGATACGGTCCGATATACCGCGGACTGAGTTCACTCTTTTTACCGAATCTCATCACACACTTCATAAGTGACACCTTTAGAAATAGCCAGTCATCAATCTGGAATTCTAACGGTTGGCGTCGTTTATCTGTATATGATTTCTGTCGACTCCGAGCAGTCAACAGCCACCCCCGAGTGAGCTTTTATCTTACTAACTGCTTGTTGAACCATACCTGGTCCGATCAACTTTGTTTCACCCATATCGAACCAACCAATCGGAGATCTGCATTTTTCTATCATATAAGGTCTCGTATTCGTATGATGTCATCTGAATGTTGGGACGATAACTATTATTATTATAGGCAAATTAGTTAACGGTAAATGATCACCTCCACTATCCTTGAAGTCAATAACGGCATATCTTCTCAGTGTCTGAATAGTACGCTCGGCCTGTCCGTCGGACCGAGGATAACACACGGTGCTACACCACACCTGAGTTCTCCGTCCTTCCTGGGGCGATCCCTAGAAGTTAGTCGTAAGCTGAGCACCCCTATCAGTAATAATAGATACAGGAATCCCGTGAAGTCTTATCATCTCTTTAATATACCATCTGGTATAATCCTCAGCCGAATAAGTAGTTCTATCCGGAAGGAAATGGGCTGATTTCGTCAATCTTTGACAATAATCCAATTAAAATCGTACCTGCGCGGAGTGCGCGGTAACCTATAATAAAATCCATGTTAATCGTTTCTCATTTCCAAACTAAAATTTCCGTTTCCTGTAGCAATCCGCCGAGCTTTTGATGCTCGATTTTGGACTTATTTTGGCAGTTTGGATATTGACCAACGAACTCTGCACCGTATTGGAATGGCATCCTTGAACTGACGCTATTTTACCTTTTCCACAATCGATGATTCAACACTTCTCGGACAAAAACTCCCAATATTTCCAGAACCGTCCAAACGGACTCTAAGGCTAACTAACTGATGGCTTTCACGAACCAATTCCTCCTTTCTGGCTGCACACCGGTCAAATTGCCCATAGATCGCGACTATGAACATCTGCCACAACATTAGCTTTTCGGGGTGATACGAATATCGACGTCATGATCTCTCAATAATTCAAACCATTTTCCTTATCGCAAATTCGGCTTCTTTTTGCTTAAAATATACTGGAGACTCTGATGGTCTGTACAATTATCAGCGTGGACTCCATATAAATAATACCGCCATATTTTCAAAAACATAAATCACCGTGACTAATTCCAGATCATGAGTGGAGTAATTTCTCTCGTGCAGATTCTTTACAAATATGATCAAACACCACTTCATGCCGATAATCCACATAATTTCATGGCGTATCTCCTCGGGTTTCATGTGATTAGTGGTCCATGGACTATTCTCTAGTATCTAACGAACCCCTTTCTTTTCTTCAAAGATTTCCAAACTACCAAGCATCGGTATTCCTATTACGATAATCGTTATTACCGAAATATTCTTTGAGTCTAATAATCCTCTCCATTACTCTTTAGAGACCTAGCTCGCAGCCATTTTCTTGCCTTTATTACTATTCTTTAAAACATATTACTGCGTACTTAGGTACACATCAGTTACCCGATAGGGGAGATTCAAATCATAACATAAACATATCACAATTCATATTGGCGAAAAGCATTTCCTTAAGGCGTCTTTCATTCTTTCCCTTTATTCTCTTGGTATGTAAATACATTTAAGCTCGGGCCTCCAGTCAATAGATTTCCTTTCTTAACACCTAAAGATATTGTAATGCCGTTTTAAGTCTAACATAATACGTTCTCCCCCCCTTTAAGGGGCTGTACTTATACCATATCCATGCCTTTTCTTTACAATCTATAACTTGATTAGCCTCGTACGAGACCTTAATAAAATCACGAGGCGATGAGAACTCTCGATCACATAGTACAAAATCTTATCTGATAGCTGGTCCTCAAATAACGTAATTAATGTAGAAATTTATCTTTTAGTAATCATATTCTTCCTCATTGGAAGATTCGGCTAAGTTATCCCCTCTTTCACACCCGTTCCTTATCCGTCGTTCCGCTTTCTCGATATTCGCATTTCTTGATATTCACATAATTCATCGTTCCATACCATGGGTTTTCCTTTGCCCTGCATTATTACATTCCAGTTCCTTTTTGCAAATAATTTCGTGCTTTGCCCGTCGGCTCTTTTGAGGCTCTGCTTAATTACGTTTCTTACTTTCAACTTTTCTGACGTTCTGATCTCCTTATGTTCTACTCAATTACTCTCTTTTCTTTCCAAATATCGTTGTATTAGAATTTTCCAATGTCAACCTGTAACAAAATCAATATCAGTTTATCTCGTAACATCTATCCCATACCTTTCAATTTGTCTCATAAATTCGTCCACTTAATATCTTCCATATATTACCACACTAGCTATTAGGGTTCACCCATCGATCGACATAGTCATAAAAGGGGAGTCCTACACATACATATATATATATATTTCTGTCATTTCTTTTACAAGACATTTCCAATCACTTGTTCCAACTTACTCTAATTTCGAGTGCGCGTTGCTCCTCTTCCTTTTCACCAATCTAATCCGTCGCAACTCACGCGACCTCTATAAAGTTGCTAACCATTCCACATACTCTAATTTCCTTTAGATTACCCCAAATTTCCTATTTGTCTCTCATATCTATATTTGTGAAAATTTTAGTACATTTCCCAGGGGGGTCACCCATCCCAGAATTGCTCTGGCCCTAGCACGCTTAACCTTAAAACTTTAATGCATTTAGGTGCGTTAAAGCCGGTATAATCGCATCAACTGCCCCGCACGACCTTTGTCACGTAATTTTAGGCAAGTCGGGGTCTTAACAATTTTCAAAACGTTCTCGTAGCGGGTCCCACCCCGATCTAGAGAGGAGTCTTTCACTTTTCTGACCATATAATTACCGTGTCGCCCCTTATCTAAATCCTCAATACTTACCTTCGTCTATATGTCTAATTCCACACAGCCCACAAGTTTAAATTTTTATTCCGCAAATTCCGACTCCAATCAATCGTCGGGAACTGGTAAAATATTTCTGTAAGGCTCTCTCCAACCACTAGCAGAAGGAAACTAAAGTCCGACAAACATCGCAGAACTTCTTAGTACTTAATTCACATAATTACCTCCATATATATATAGGAGTAGTAAGCGAACCATTTAATTCCCAACTACTTGTCATACGCTTTGTATTTTTCCAATAAGGTGAAACTTAACTGTTGGACATTTTTGCCCTTCAACATAGGCTTTTCTAAAGCAAAGTGTGGTCGGAACGTATTTTGGTCCGTTTAAATAAATTGCAAATTTGCTGCTCATATATACTTTCTCGAAATGGAATTTCCCAATTAAGGGTGGTGCTTCTTACGAATGACATGGGGGGAGGTCTCTTAAATTTTTAATCCAACGTAATAGATTCACTCTATCGGTATCGACTTTCAAGACACGTTAAGAACTTATATCTCATTTTCCTTTTTATAATTTTGGAAAAATTTGGGCGAGAGGTTCTCTCCGTATTTCTTACTATCCCAAAACGCACGCAGAAATACCAACAATGCCTCACGGGGCCAACATATATACGTACGTATCATATCGTAGCATAGCCACACAAGGCTAATAATTTCAAGTAAAAGTATGAAAATGTCAAGACTTACCTTACACACATAACTCAAATGGCACTGGTGGCATTTTCCTATTTACTTTTCTTTTCAACCTGCAACTTTATATTTCAACCATACTTCAAATGACTTCCCCAACATACATCTTTCATACCATTGCTTACCTGTGTACCGTATAGCTTCCAATATCATCAATCACGTCTTCGTCGATACCGTCCTTCGGAAATTTGAAATCAAAGGTTAGTAGGAAGTAATTCGTTTCCTACGGTGGCTCTATCGCACGATCTAAGATCCAAAGAAAGGTAACACCCTAAATGTCCCGTAGCCTCCCGTTTATAGATGTGGTGCACAACACACCGATAAACAAGACTCTACGAGACACGGCCTGTAGACATTCCGAGGACAAACCGCTCTGATACCACTTTTGTCACGACCCAGCTCCGTGGGCCGCGACTGATGTCCTACTTGGACACCCCAAACAGACGTACATACTAACTCGTCATATTTTTATCTAACTCAAACTTTCATATTAATTATCTCAAACAGATTAAAAGCAAATATTATCTTAAGCGGTCGCGCGTGCAAAAACTATCATATCATAGTCAGAAGGGGCGGCGGAATACACATCGCCGAACAGATATATACACACATATACAAAAGTACGGGCCATTTAGGCCGCATCCAAATAGGATAGATTGGCGGAATATACATCGCCAGATACATACACGTATACGGACAAATGGGCCGTTTTGGCCATAGTAGCAAACGGGACCGCTGTAAGACACAGATTATAAACAAACGAACACACACATGACCCATGACCCACATATATGACTACAGGCCTCTACAAATCGAAACAGAAACATATGACGGGACAGGGCCCCGCCGTACCCCAAATAATCAAATATACAAAAGCATAAACATCGCAAGAAGATAGGTACCAACATATGGGCTCCGGACCAAAAGGAGCACTCTGTAATAGCAGAATGTGTGGCCTACACTGGCAGATCACGAACCTCTGTACTTGCGGGCATGAAACGCAGCCCCCGAAGAAAGGGGGTCAGTACGAAAGATGTACTGAGTATGTAAAGCATAAAGTACAGAAATCCAAACCATAACTGAAGTGAAAGGTACAGAGAGAGAATACCGGATCAATATATACCAAACTCCATGCGAAGACATATGTACATAATGCAAACGAGAGATCATGCATAAGGCTCGGGAACGTGGTCACCACTCCGACGCCGGTGCCACACACAACATACTCCGAAGGTTTCAAATCTCCGTACACCCCGAACACAACATAACACAACATATCATATCATCAAACATATCATAAGCCATATCACAAAGATAACTCCATAAACGGAACCCGGCCCTATGGCGAGGTCTCGGGAACCGTAACACAAAGATCTGCCGAATTTATCATAGTGCGCACGATCACAAACCGGCCCGGGAACCGGCGAACGATGTCATAGTATAGGCACGAGCAGAGTAGTGCGGAAACTAATGCAATTTACATATCAAAACATTTATGACACTTGACATAATCATATGGTAACATATTGGGTAAGCTAGTCAAAACAACGATCAACACGGAGCTTATCTCACAAAAATACTTTTGAAATCGTATTTATAGTTTAAAATATAAATAGAATATCATGGAGCAATCAAAACGTTGTTCTATAATAGCCAAAATCATAAGCAAAGGTCTTTTCCCGACATTATACAAAGATAAGTGTATTAGGGCAAACGAAGGAGTCTCGGGGCTAGTGGGCCCACCTCGGGTCAAGTCGAGGTGGCGGACACAAATTACGAACATTAGACTCTATGGAGTCATCCATGTAAATTTCAAAACAATTCTATCACATTTGTGCAAATTATGGATGTTCGGATAGTTTTCCAACAAAACATAAGAATTATAATTCAATTACATTGAATGAATAGTGCCTAAAATCGACTCGGATTTCTATGAACAGAATTGCCCCCGAGGCTCAAATCTCAACCTAGTATGTCTAGGACATGCCAAAAGAAGAAAAGGGATAGCTTTACATACCTTTTTCACTTCTTACGCTCGCCCAAACTCAAATCCCGTTTGCTTCAAAATCTACAATTGGTCATAGTTGCCAAATATAAGTTTCAAGCTTTTATGAATTCAAACTTAAATCCATATTTGTCTACCGAAATTTCGGCAGCATTTCCCCTATAAATTCAACATCCCCGAGATTTAACTCGGCCAAATTTATCAACAACCACATCAACAATACCAATAACCACAATAATAGTCATTAAGAATCAATTTAAACTCATTCTAGCATTAATAGTTTCCTTTTCTACATAGCGCAATAGCTTCCATTCCAACTTCACAATTCCAAGCTAATATCAACATTTCCATATTCATTTACTAATCAAAATCATTCCAACACAACTCGGAAGTATTCCATACCATTATACAAAATATTTGCAAAATATACAAAAATCCCACCGAAATCATAATTCATTCAAAACCTCCATTCTTCGACATAAATGTTCATAACACATTTTCGTCTCCCAAATTCATCAACAACAACCATAATTCACATCTAGAATCTTACTTCCATACTTATATAAAAATCATATAAAAATCACATAATTTCCCATAATGACATACATGCCATTTCAATGCCAATTCGAATCGTTTAAGACTTATTTACGTCATATATGTCACAACGACATGGCTAACAACCTAAATGAATTTCATTTCATTTTCTTCCTACACCATGCATACCACACGGCCACACACCCCTTCACACACACACGGCCATGCACACACACACCCCAATTCCATAATCTTCATTCAATCCTAATCACTATAACATATACACTTCTTCTACAATATAAAAAGAATGAAATTCTTACCTTTTCTTCAATTTTTCACTTGCCACAAACGTCGTCCTTTCGCTAAACTAATTATACCACGTCGAAGAGCGTCTTGAACTTACTAAGAATTCAAGAAGAACAAGATTTTTGGATCAAAGTAGATGGACTTGGAATTTTTTTCTTTCTCTCTTTCTTGTTCGGCCGAATGGCCATCTTATGGAGCTCTCAAGTTTTTTTTTGTTTCTTGAATTTTCTTGAAGATTAGCTCTCTTATATTAATTAGTCACATGACTAATCACATGACTAAATTCATGGGCTTGGACATTTTTTTCTTTTATGGACCATGGCCGGCCAAGCCTATACACTTGGGCCTTATTTCTCTTACTTTTTGTTGAGCCCAATTCGTTGTAAATCTTATTTTGTAATTCACGGAACTAATTTCCAAAATTCCAATTTTACCCTTAGCCTTCCCCGATGTTTCCGCATAATTAAACTCTCACGAATAACAACATATATATATATATATATATATATATATATATATAAATAAAATCAAAATATGGCCTTATTCCTTACAAGTCACAATTATTCCAAAATTTCCGAATATGCGAAAATACGGGAAAAAATATTCACCAACGGGTCATTACTAAGAATCATTGCCTAGTCCAAAAAGGATTAATTATCTATAAAATAGATCAATTTTTTAACTCTTCTTAGCATCACCTTCAAATTTTAATCTAGAAAATAAAAATTATTTTCTGAGAAATGTTAAAAGTATTTGAAATATTATGAAAAATATAAGAATATAATATTACATTTAAAGTAGTAGAATGCATCTTATATTTTAGGGATAATGCATCACTTTAGAGTTTAATGTTGTAGAAACTTTATAAATTTACTCTGAGTTGAATCTTTTTATTTCATTAGCAAAGTTAATTTAGTTTTCTAAACATATCTGGTAAGTTTAGATAACTTCTTAGTTATTTGTATTATGTTGAGTTTTGAATTGTGAATTTAACTTTTATTTTATTTATTTTATAGGACAAATTAGATTATAGAATTACAACATTGTTGGTACTATGTCCGTCCTATTTAATGTGGCACTATATTTGACTAGACACAAAGTTTAAGGAAAAGAACACTTGACACTTGTGGTTTAAAAGGTATCATACATACTTGTGTGACTATAAATCATCTTATTAAGGATAAATCAGAAGCTTGAAGTTAAAATTATTTCTACATATCAAAAAGTGAAATTCAATTTGAGACAAAGAAAGTATTTCTTGGAATAAAAGTATTTTGAGTTCATTCAGTATCTTATTCATTTTAGCCAAATTTTCATTCAATTAATCATTAAGCTCTATTTGGAGTTTAAAACTTATCATAATATATATTCTATTAGAAAAAAAAAAGATATTAAACAAGCGGGGAACATCCAGGAAAAAACACAAAAGAAAATTGATATATTACTTGCTTTTACGGTTTAAGATTTCGAGTTTAAAGTAAAAAAGAACAGAATAATATAATCACAAATTGAAAATTAAGAAAATTGGTCTACGTCGAAGTAGAGATGGTTCCAATGTTAGTTTTATTGAATAGGATAGAAGTATATTTACATTCCTATTGAGTGCACGCAACATAAAAATTAAATTGAAAAAAAAAGCAAAAATAAAATTGAGTTTAATTTTAATTTTTTTTTCTTTTTTTATTAGCAATCGAAACATAAATGAATCATATTGAAATTGAAATAGTTGGTAAAAGCAGCACGGTGTTCTTCATCTAGTAACAGAAAAAATCGTAACTTAGAGAGAGTCATGACAAGATATTCCTTTTATTTATAAAAATTTAAATCGGCACACCCTTGGCAACTTCCCCAAATTTTTTTAAAAATAAACTTTTTCACACTTCGTATTATCACATTCAGTGTTTACGGCAAATCATTTAACACACATCATGCAGTATATTTATATTATATATAATTATTTCTATCATTTAATCATAAT